>NC_057427.1:18635935-18935935 GCF_019457755.1 Venturia canescens
TAGCAAACTGCGTATCTAAAAACATTTTGACAAGAATGGCTGAGGCAGGCATTAATTACCTTTCATTGAAAAATGCGCATCATCAAGGACAGCAAGAAATAATATCAATACTTCAAAAGAAAAGTAATGGAAAAAGTCAAGTGATAAAAACCAAAAAAATTTTAGAAACCATCGTACGTCATTTTGAAGAGTAATTGAAGCAAGTTCACTACGACACATTATTCCAAAGAATTACAAACAAACACTTACTTGAGTAAGCGTTGAATTTGTGATATATATGGAAAATACATATGTTACTGTTGCTATGTTCTATGCTATGTTCAATACGTATTGTTATTTTTGCACATCAAGTGTGCCACGTTAAAATTTTGCGAGCATTACATTTATATTTATCAAAATAAATAATATATTTAATAAATATATATGTTTAATAAGTTGATTAAATATTGTAACGAGTGCAACCATTTTTTAAAAGAAAATTGCCATACGATCGTTCGTTCCTAAAAACTCGGAATTATTTGAACTGCCGCGCTCACTTATCGCATGGCTGTTTCTGCGACGTTGCCACGTTCTGTGGCATGACGGATAGCTTTAGTTGAAATAATCACAAAATGCTATTTTATTTCTCAAATATCTCAATAACTATACAGACGAAACATTTCCCTTTTCAAACACTCCTTCCTCCATATATATGGAATCTTTCTGAACTATTTTCATTCTATTCTTATCATTTTTGACGGACTTATGAAAGCTTATTTACGCATATTGTATGGTTTTGCTATAGTTGCCGTGTATAAGAGTCCGAATTCAACAATTAATTACAGGACTCCTATGCAGACGATCGACTTGAAATTTTGCACAGCAATTTGTTTTTTATTGATATGTATACACAAAAAAATTCAATTAATTCTTATCATTTTGACGAACATAGCTACCCTCCTTAATGGTAGTTGAGGATTCGGAAGGTTCAACAGAAATTGTTGGCGTTTGCATTTTGATGTCTGGAGATGCCGATAGTATCAGATGGATGATTCAATCCTTCAAAAAAGTTCATCCCTCATGGTCAAAAATCAAGTGTGTCATGGCCTCGAACGAAAAATTATCAAAGAGGAGATACCGTTCGCAAATGTGCTGATTTGTGTGTTCCACGCCTTAAGAACGTTTCATCGCGAGATAACGTGTGACAAACTCAGAATAACGTCTGGACAGAGAGACACGGCTAAAGAGATTATCCAAAAAATAGTCTACGCTCGTAGCGAAGAACAATATCAACAGCTTTATCAGGAGTTGAACAAGTTGCCGAATTCTATTATGGACTATTTCAACTCGAACTGGCATGAAATTCGACATGAATGGTCGATGTCCAACAATTTCATGCAGAGCAATTTCCTTAATATCACGAACAACAGACTTGAATCCCTCAACGCCAAAGTGAAGAGCGTTGTAAAGCGGTATACCACGCTTGAAGATTTCGTCAGAAGCGTTTTCATACTGGTCATGTGTTTGAACGATGAGCGTGATCATAAGGCAGCTTACACGTACCAAAAAATTGCTATTCAGGCATTCGATGCAGAAAGTCCTGAATATTTCTTTTCACATTTGCTAACGAAATATGCTTTCCGATTTGTTGAAAAAGAATTCCACCCGGAAAACCGTACGGATTTTACTATGGTTGAAGGAAATGACGGTTTCTTAACTCGAATTGATGGAACAACGATCCATACCAATTCAGAGCTGTGCGACTGTATATTCTTCGTCGCAATGAAGCTTCCATGCCAGTTATTGATCACTTTTTCCTATATTTGAAGTTTTTTCATTTGATTTATTTTCGTTAAAGATGTATCATGTTCAATTTTTTTTACAATGAAACCGACTTTCAATTAATTCCATAGATTTGTGAAGATATCAATTCGTGAGACAATAGAAAAATTTCTCACGTCAACAAACAGATTCTATTTTAATAGTCAACTATTTTGTAATTTATTTTCATCAAATTTGATCAATTAATTTTTGTTGTTCAACATATTAATTTTTCTTTGGTCATCGATTTTTCTTCAATTGATACAACTTTACTCAAGTATTGATCGAAAACAATGATTTTTCATTGTGTATTTTTTATTCATCCTTCCTCTGGTCAGCTTCCTTTTGTCTTCCGCTAATTATATTCTCTCTTCCATTAGGCACATTTTCGAAGCAAGAAAGAATTTGGGCTTGTCACTTTGTGTCGTTGAGCTTTGTGACGAGCGATGGAGGCGTAAATATTTTTTCGAAAAGCAGCGTGTTTTTAATCCGAGCGATGGAAATATTGACGTTCCGTCTCCTACAGTCTCTCAAAATGTACTAAGACGTCGCGTTCTTTCACAAAGTGATCGGTATCGAAAAGCTTTTCTTCTCGCGAAGGAATCTGCAAGTCTTATTTCCGAATCAACAGGTGACGAGTATATCCATCGGATGCAACAAATGACTGACATGAATGCGGCTTGGAGTCAAAATACGAATTATGAGATTCCATCTAGTGATTCGGTGGAATACGTGGTTACAAGTACACCCCTTGTTTCCGAAAGTCAGCATTATTCGGAGTCTGATCCTGAATCTGCGTTGTCGCATTCAATTAATGTTGAGTCAGAGAAACACGAGATTACCAAAAACAATTACTTCGAGGAGCTGGATTTACTTTCGCCGGTCAACAATTTCATTTCAAATCTGGACGATTCTGATAATTTATCAAGCAGTGCATTGCACTATTCTTCGGATGATGATGCTGCTTTAGATATCGTCCTCTCATCACCAGCTGATAATGTCAACGAACTCATTGGGGATTTCAACAATAATGCCGTGGCGAATTTGAGTGCGGTTGTTTGTGCTCCAAATGAGCGAGAAGCGATGAATAATGAAAACTTATGCTCCAATCAACGAACAACTGAAGGATCAAGAAATTTGGTACAGCAAAAGACGGCTGGGGGAATAATTCTCGTCACTTCAAACTCGAAAAAAACAGTATCGGAATTTAGCTCGATCATTTTGCCTCCGGTAATTAAACGACGCGGTCGCCCGAAAGGTTCTGAGAAGACTGTTATCGGTCTTACGAGGAAAAGGAAGTCACAGAAAGGTAACTCGAACTTACCGTTCAAAAAAAAAAGAGAATCTGAAAAAATGAAAACCATTTTGTATTGGCTGGCTGACGCGAGTTTGGCGAAATCTGCTTTGTATGAAGGTAAGATGATCGAAAAAGAAGAAGTCGAAACACGACCGGAAAAATTGTCTCATGCTTTGATTGATGACGAAGTCAATGTTGCAATTGTTGAAAAATATTTCACAAACGAGGCTTGGCAACTGATTAAAACAGCGATAGACTCGAAAAAAAAACAAAATGTATATCATTGTGGCAAATGTTCTGTTAATTTAGATGACACTGTTGATTCCGTCGATAGCAGCGTCGATGGTAGTATAATTGATAAAAAAACATCGATTGGGTGTGATTACTGTCTGATCTGGTATCACTTGTCGTGCGTTTCCTTAAAAAAAAAACCAAAGACGAAATTTTGGAAATGTCCAAAATGTTGACCTTTACTTCTAATTAATTAACGTTAAAGATTGATTCATGATCTCAATTTAAAATTGATATGTTATACGATCATTTTATGACAAAATTCTATCGATTTAGTAATTGTTTCGGAATTCTTCCTGATACAGTACTAAAACCGTGATTTCTTAAAATGTATTATTTTGATGATACTTTGACTTATGACTTCATTTAAATGAATCTGTGATACAAGAATAAGATTTCTTCGTCAAATGAAAATGGTTTTTTATTTAAATGTTATTATTTTTTTGAAATGTATCTGAGATTCGATGTGAACTCTACTGCGTCACTTCAAATGTATCTTCAATTTTTCATGCTGTGATTATAATAGATCGTTGTTGAAAATTAATTATGCGTATGCTGATTTTGATTATCCTTATATCAATGATTATCCTCAGATCAATGTTTATTCATCATTTTAGGGTGTAGTTCTAAAAAGTTCATATCTCCAATTGATCTTAAATGTGGTATATTTATTTATGATGAAGTGCTGATAACGAATGTGATAGAAAAACTTTCCGCATATTTTATTTCCAAGGTCAAATCTAGAAAGAAATGATTTTTTGAGTTTTGTAGGTCATGATAAAATAGACATATTTTGGTCAGTAGATTATCTGTGTAGAGCCAGTATTTTATGAGAAAAAATGTCAAAAATTGTAAACAATACGTTTGAGAGTGGTCATCCGGGCACGAGGATAATAATATATCTTTTGAGTGATTTTGGTTTAATACTGTAGACGGCCATAAACTTTATATAACTATCCCGGGTGCGCTGAAGGTTAGGAATACTTTGAATACGATCCTCACTCGCTGTCACCTACATAATATTTTTCGATGCTACATACCCATGTAGTATTGAAACGCGGGCAACGGGGGTCGCAGGGGGCGAAGCCCCTCGCGGGGGTCTGGGGGGCGGAGCCCCCCGAGAATGACTAATAAAATTTTTTATTTATCTATATACACAGCAAATCTCATTTATCCCGGAAAAATGGAAAACCGCGAAAAGTGAAGAAGAGCGTAACAATTTAGAAAGCATATCTGGACGAATTACGTATCGTTATTCACCCGGATATAGCCCGGTAACCATTTGAAATGCATGTCCGGACGAATTACGTATCGTTATTCATCCGGATACAGCCCGGTAACCATTTGAAATGTATGTCCAGACGAATTACGTATTGTTGTTTATCCAGATATAGTCCGGTAACCATTTGAAATGCATGTCCGGACGAATCACGTATCGTTATTCATTCGGATAGAGTCTGGTAACCATTTGAAAAGCGTGTCAGGACGAATTATGTGTTGTTATTCATCCGGATCATCCCTATTTGTTAACGTATCATTTTTCAATGTTAAATAACCGCATAGTATTGGAATGCAGGCACTGTGGGTCGCAAGGGGTGAAGTTCCTTGAGAGTGATGATTACAATTTTAATATTATCGTGCCAAGAACTTTACAAATTGTTTACGGGTTTACGGAGTGGCTACTCGTCCGGAGTACGGACGAATACGCGACGGTTATTCGTCCGGAAAGCGTATAGGTTAGCATATTGCGTATCTGGTTATACCTACGTTACAGATACTTTCTTATATTCGTTATATATCCGGATTAATTAATCGTGCGTATTCATCCGGATACATGACGATGCCAGTGTGCAGTACATATCCGGACGAATAATTGTACGGTATTCATCCGGATATCTACTAATGATCGTTTCGTACATATCTGGACGAATGATCGTAAGTAATTCGTCCGGATATCGAATATATGAGGTGCAATGTATCCGGACGAATAATTGTACGGTATTTGTCCGGATATGTACAAACAATTTCATTGGAAGCAGTACGTTTTGGCGCGATGATTCATTGTCGTGGGAACGATTGAGCTCGAAGATGTTTTATTGAAATCTGCCTGGAGCCATGCCCACCCCCATACTACGATTGATGCTAAATACCAGTAAGCGATTTGAACACGGGCGACGGTGGTCGCAGGGGGCGGAGCTCCCCGAGAACGACTATTAAAATTTTAAATGAATCATCACTTCATCAAATTTTAGATTATTTCGGTATAATTTTTTAACACAATTATTTCGCTCCACGTTTAAAAGACACAAAGTTTACTTCAAAGAAAATACGTTTCGAACTCGCCCAACGATTCCGCACAGAAAGACACAATACCATTATGTATCATTCAATATCCGGACGATTTACGTATGATTATTCGTCCGGATATATTGTACCATTATGTATTCCATATCCGGACGAATCACTTGTAATTATTCGTCCGGATATGTACGAAAACGAGCATAATCGAGATATCCGGATGAATACCGTACGATTATTCGTCCGGATATATTGTACCATTATGTATTTCATATCCGGACGAATCACTTGTAATTATTCGTCCGGATATGTACGAAAACGTGCATAATCGAGATATCCGGGATATAGTTCCGAAAGGGACACTTCGATTTGAACACCCAACTTTTGCACACATAGAAAGGAGGTTAAAACAAGGTCACACCCAAAATTTCAACCGCGGCAAATGATTTTTTTAATTTTTATCATCATTTTTGTGTGTCGGCAACCAACTCGCAAAGACATGCACCAAGCGAATTTTCATATCTTTATATATACGACAAACGAGTAGTTTGGTGACTTTTTGAAGTATTAATCGAGTATTTTGATGACTTCTGTGCACTTTGGTGACTGTTACCGAAATACCCTTATTAGATCTTTCCGGCGCTTCGCGCCGGTTAATAATTAATTTGAAAGTTACATGATTGGCAAAGGTTGCGCTCCTTGGCTGGGCCACTCCGGGGATCGTGACCTAAAAATTTCGTCTCCCCGGCGCTTCGCGCCAGGGAGACCCACCCGTTTACTTTTCAAGAATTTTTTTCTTTTTTTTTTTTTAATTTGAACGAAGAAAATTTTTAATAAGTAAATGGGTGGGTCTCTCCGGCGCTTCGCGCCTGGGAGACGGAATTTTTAGATTACAATCCCCGGAGTGGCCCAGCCAAGGAGCGCAACCTTTGCCAATCATGTAACTTTCAAATTAATTATTAACCGGCGCGAAGCGCCGGAAAGATCTAATAAGGGTATTTCGGTGACAGTCACCAAAGTGCACAGAAGTCATCAAAATACTCGATTAATACTTCAAAAAGTCACCAAACTACTCGTTTGTTGTATATATAAAGATATGAAAATTCGCTTGGTGCATGTCTTTGCGAGTTGACTGCCGACACACAAAAATGATAATAAAAATTGAAAAAATCATTTGCCGCGGTTGAAATTTTAGGTGTGATCTTGTTTTAACCTCCTTTTCATGTGTGCAAAAGCTGGGTGTTCAAATCGAAGTGTCCCTTTCGGAACTACAGCCGATATCCGGATGAATACCGTACGATTATTCGTCCAGATATATTGTACCATTATGTATTCCATATCCGGACGAATCACTTGTAATTATTCGTCCGGATATATACGAAAACGACCATAATCGAGATATCCGGATGAATACCGTACGATTATTCGTCCGGATATATTGTACCTTATGTATTCCATATCCGGACGAATCACTTGTAATTATTCGTCCGGATATATACGAAAACGACCATAATCGAGATATTCGGATGAATACCGTACGATTATTCGTCCGGATATATTGTACCATTACGTATTCCATATCCGGACGAATCACTTGTAATTATTCGTCCGGATATGTATATTTTATACCGATATATTCAAAGAAAGTATAAACAGAAAAAATATGGCCTCATTTTCGATAAATATCCGGACGTACCACTTGTAATTATTCGTCCGGATATGTACATTTTATACCGATATATTCAAAGAAAGTATAAACAGAAAAAATATGGCCTCATTTTCGATAAATATCCGGACGTACCACTTGTAATTATTCGTCCGGATATGTACATTTTATACCGATATATTCAAAGAAAGTATAAACAGAAAAAATATGGCCTCATTTATTTCGATAAATATCCGGACGAATAGCGGTCGCTTATTCGTCCGGCCTCTGGACGAGTAGACACAGCTAATTGTTTAACCGGACAAATTATGTGACATTATTCGTCCGGTCATTTAAGCTTCCGCGTTGTAATATTTGGAGGGAGTTCCACTACACCAGCATACTGATGAAAAGTCAGTTGGAGAAAATATAACCTCTGTTTCGATAAATTTCCGGACGAATAGCAGTTGTGTATTCGTCCGGTATCCGGACGGCTAGTCACAGCCATAAATAAAACCTCAAAAGTGGATTAATTGATCTCATACAGTGTACTGAGAGTGAGTAAAATGTTGAGAAGTGAAAACGTGAATAATGTGTCGTGAAAATTAAGAATTATCTGTTCTACTTCGATATCGTAATATATACATAGATAGCAAATTTGCGAGATTTCGCGTCATGTTGACGTTTGAGGTTATGACCGCCGGAGTGCTGTAGCGTGCAGAGTGTAGAAAAATAAAAGTGGTTATTGAAAAGTGGAAGGAATCGATATTATTAATGACGTGACTAATTAGTGTTGAATAATAATAATAATAACAATGAGAAAAAAAACGTTCGTTCATTATAACCTCTAAAACGTTCTTTCCAAACAGAAATTCTATGTTGTGTAATTACATTAAAGAAAGAGGTGGATGGTTGTGTGTAAACGAATTCAAATAAATTTTAAAAAACTTTGGTCAAGTAATTCAATGTATTGTTGTCATAATTCCTTTCATTTAGTTTGGCTGTGTTCACCGGTCCCTTTTTTCCACCTCCTTAGCTTACAGTGTATTGTCATACCAATTTCTATTCGTTCTCCAGACAATACGGGAGATATTCGTATTTCTATTTCTTTATATTGATTTCAATAAGATAATTTGAAATATTTATAACAAAAAGCCTTCATGATTGCTTGTTCATACACCCAAGTTTTGAAAAATCTTTGGGCCATGTAAATGCATAGATATATTCACTTGAGTTGTTACATGATAAATTTGGAAATTTATTTCAATAAGTCATTGGGTGCTTAATTTTCATGATATCAAAATTTGTATCTTCGAAATGCAATGAACACCTCTAAAGTTCGACAAAGTGATGAAGCGACATGTATATTGAATATTTCCAGACCATGTTTGCGATTGGCATTGTGGGTTGAAAAATTCATGTCTGTAAGTCTACACCTGATCATTTTTGGATGTGATCAAATATTTTGTCTGCGGATAACCATGGAGACATAAAAAATTACAGCATTTTGCTTGCTTTAACATGCATCTGTCACTATTTTCTTGAATGTGTCATAATAAGTTTCAAAAATATGGTTCAGGTAATTTTGAAGTGTTTTTCCCTATAGCACCAAAGTCTGTATAACTGGTACGTAGCAAGTACCTATGAACTTTGATATTTCTGTGAAGTAGCAGGTATGCCAATCTTTTAACTTTTTGGTTCCGACTGGAATATATTAACGAAGATATTCATTACTAAAGTCTTCACCTACTTATTTCTGAATAGGTCTGAAATTACTGTCTTCAGAAACTAATGCACAGATACATGAAACAATTTTGATTTCTGTTCTCTTTCAATTGCGCTGTCTTTTTTCTTTTTAACTATGGCATAATTAATTTTATGAATTTGTGGTACTTTTGTCTGTCTGTATCATAACGTAGATGAAGAAATTGCAGCAGATACTGGCAAACTTTGAAAATTCTGTGTTTACATTTGTGCGCTAAGTATTAGCACATCCTATTTTTGATTATGGAATATGGGTATATATAAATTATGAAAATTATTAAAAAATTATAGAATATGGTAATGAATAAATAATAAATAACTCAAAATGGTACAAAAAGTCAGCGGTGGCCCATTTATGATTGGCATAAGAATTTATGTTTTCAAAATAGATATATATTAAAAAATAAGCAAATCTGTTGGTCCTGACACACTCAATACTTTTCATTTCTTTGATTGGAACTCAGTCGCTACATGCAGAGTTTAAAAATTTTATACATCGACATGTGTACATCAACTTGATATCTCTGGGTATGATACTGTGAATAGAAAAGAATGCTTCAAAAAGTCATTGGAAGTTTCCTGGTGGACTTGGTGAGCATTATATATATTTTTTCTCTCTCTCTCTTTCTGTTAAATTTTACGGAAAATCAATCAAAAAATTCGTTTCATTGAAAAATTTTCATATCTTTTTTATTCACAACGATTTGATTAAAAAAATTAAAAATAAAATTCATAAATGAGGGGGGGAAATTCCTCAATAATACAAAATATTCATAAACGTTACGGAAAATAGTTTTAATCCCACAAAATTGTGGACACATTTGGAATCGATGAAACATGAGGGGATCATCGTGTTTCATCATCATCATCACCATCATCATGAGGGAAACATGAGGAAACATCAAACATTCGAAGAATATCAAACTGTTATAAGTTGCAGAAAACTTAACGAAAATCATTGGATAAATTATTTTCGATTATCATAATAGAAACAGTGGAAAACTTTCGAAAACCTTATTTGAAAATTTAGAACTACCACAGAAAAAAGATTGGATATCAAGCCGCAAAAACCCTCCCTCGGAGAAAAAAATTTGGACAAGCCCTAGCGGATTGTACTTTTTTTGACCAATCGTTAGATCCGATACGGAGTACATTGATGATCGCCCGTTTTCGCATTATACCACGAAAAATGTAAACAAAAATTATCAAATTTCGCAATGAAAATTATTTTAAACCGTGAAAAATATTCAAATACATTAAAACCCGGCAGTATTAGTGAATGATTTATCCACTAATATACTGATTATCGCGGTATTTTCAACGTTAATAAGAGTTTTCAATTGAATTTCAAGCATTGGACACACGAAACAAATATCTAGGGTTTAAATTGTTGACTATAATTATTTGTCAAAATACGGCTTTCGATTTATTATTTGAAAACAATAAGAAAGAGATTATCTGCAAAAATTCAATTTATTCTAGCAAACATGACATAGTATTTCTCGATAAATCGACCAATGTTTCAATTTCGCATTCCACACTCAGTTGATATTTGTTCTTGAGTTCATAAACAGCAAGTTACATGAGATAAAAGAGAATTTTTTACTATTACAACTTTTTATTGCCTACTAATAGTCAATTGTTTTTCATAATTTTTCAAAACAAATAAGTAAAGACATACAAGAATATATGGATGTGACGAGTACTTTTGTATCGTATGTGAATATTTAAAAGCAAAGTGAATAATTAAAAGATTGGTTCTATAAAATTTTCAATTTTCTGAACGTAGAGTATATAGTTTTTATTTCTTTTTTAACCCAGCGTGATTGTGCATGGTTAGCTCAGCTTAATGTAATCCGAAAAACAAGATTACCGAACTTTTGAGAAAAAAGATCTGATACCGAATATCAAAAATTCCCCTAGGGAAAAAAGGTTGGGACAAGTACATTGATGGTCCCTTGTTTCCTGATCATATCACGAAAAATGTGGAAAAACAATTCCATTAAAAAATTATTAAACCAACTGTAAAAAATTTCAACAAAACGTATAAAAAAAAATTCACAAATCCTGAAAAAACATTACATCAAAAAAATACAAATCTGTAACTATTTTTTAAAGTGTCAAAAAAATCAAATAAAACATAAGCAATAAAAAAACGACAAATAAAAAAAAGTTTTTTTCACATCAATTGAAAGAAATTTCCATCCAAGTTATATCCAGCATTTAAACTTATGATATCAATTCGAGGCCAGGTATTTAAAGATAATTCAGCATATTCATTCCTACGATATAATACCTTAAAATTGCCAATTCTGTTGGATTTGTTTTGAATTTTATTTATTTTTCGTCAAAAATCGCTTAAGTCTAGGGATAGATCTATGCCGATAATTTTTTACATCAAGAGACTCGGTAGAGTCTCGGGACAAGTACATTGACAGCCCTGTCGTCTGCTGGCCCGAGGCTCTCGCCGAGACTATACTTTCTCTGAATAAAACGATTCGCGGTGGTGGGGGTAAAATTGGCATGTGATTTTCTTTAATTGCGAAGCCTATGAGTTATGTACGACTTTGAAAATTGAACTTTCAGCTAATTGAGAAATTCTCTATCGAATGAGCCCAAAATCAGCATTATTGGTGGCGTAATTGCTGAGAAAAAACTTTGCACGGGCTCAAGATTATGCAAAAGTTACCAACACATTCAAAAATGGATGTGTCTGTATATTATATTATAACACCATCAAAGGCACTTTGATGCTATCAAGTTTCTGATTGGTTGGATCTGACGACATACATTGTTAGACGGTGTGATTGGTTGTTGAAATTAGTTGTTGACGATTGGAAATCTGACGTCAACTTCATAACGTAGCACACGGCGCAGCACAGCTGGTAAAAGCAGTCATAAATTCGATCGATATACATATATATATGTACAAACCATGTGTCAGTTTTTGATCGCATGAACAGAGTTTCGACATTACGAAGTGCGTGCGGGATAAATAAAAAAATAATTTTCGTCATCTAAAGAAGTGCATATTACTATTTATTTTGTTAAAATTTGTGATATATTAAACCGGTATCAAAGCGGCCGCGTAAATGTAGTCTGTGATGTGTGTGTGAAAAAGAATATAAAAAATGCGCGATGCATATGTCAACGAAACTTTTCAAGATTTCATTATTTCGTTCGATTGGAAATAAGTGTTGACTGAAATAATCCTTCAATTAAACCAGATTACGAGAAATATTATCCAGTGCGAATATATCGTCACTGGCGTGGTTATATATCATGTGTAAATAGGTTATACATACGAATAAATAGAACAAAAACACACGGAACTGTTAGAATGATATTAGAAACTTTACTTGAATAAATGTTTTCTAATTTATTTCTTGTGTCATCATTATTTTTAAACATCCCCATATTTTGCTTGATATTCAGTTTGGCTCTACCCTCTCCGATCCTTGTTTTCACCCCATCAGTTTGCAGCGGATCGATACATATTATTAATTCGTTCCCTAATATGTGTTCTATGATTTTCTACTCCTTCTTCATGATGATTGTGGTAACATGATTCGAGAGGTTTTTAACCATAATCTTGAATTGCACATTTTGTAAATCAGATTTTCAAAAAAATTTCTGGTCTTGGTATACTGGATAGTTATTCTTTTCCCATTAGGTCTGTCGAGTGATAAATTTGGAAACTTGTTCCAGAAAGCCTTTGGATGCTTTTTTTGCTGATGATATGAAAAGTCGTATCTTCGGAATGCGGTGTGCAAACACAAATTTTGATAACAAAACTTATGGAATGACATGTATGTTGAGTATTTCCACTTTGCAAACTACAGATATGGAATTATTATAAAAAAAATTCATGCCGATAAGTCTACAGTTGCTCAGTTTTGGATGTGATCAAATATAATGCCTACCAACATTCCCAGAAACTTACAGAATTTCTGAATGCAATGTGCGCTATGTCATTTTAATGCAACATCATGACTTTTGACAACTTTTCATTATAATGCTGTAGATTCGGATCATTGAAATACAGCGAAAATCTGCAAACTATACAATTTATATACTGTGCCATTCATTTTACATTTTGACTCTAACCGTAACATATATATGAAGTAAAAAATTGATTATAAAAGTCTTCAGTTGCTCATTTATGGATAGATTTGAAATTGCTGTCTTCTAAGCTCATTGCGTAGATACATTGAACCGCAGGAGATACCTGCGAACTCTGAAATTTCTGTGGATAAATATATATGCTACGGATCACCCCTTATCTTTGATTATGGTAATATGTAATGGAACTTGGTTCAGCAAGTTTTCAAGTGTTTCTTTTCAAATAGTATTGAAGTTTGTATGACTGATATACAGCGAATACTTCTAAACTTTGATATTTCTGTGTTGCAGCATGTGTGCCAATCATTCAAATCATTTACTCCAACCATATCATGTAATCTAGAAAATTCATTACAAAAGTCTTCAGCTTTTCTAAATACTTCAATGTTCCTTTTTCTATTCCTTTCTGAGTTTTCGAATTTCTAAATTCATTTCTAAATTGTCCTGAAATGGTTTTCCTTCAAACCCAATGCAGGTACCTTAAACGTCTTTGAATTCTGTTGCTCTGTTGAATAAAGTTCGCTTAGTTTTTTTTGCTGCTTTGAGTTCTGGCATAATAAATGTTAGAAGTTTACGGGTACTTTTTTTCAGCAACTATCAAACTGTGGATAATTGAACCTCAGCGGCCGCTTGCAAACTTTGGAAATATATTTCATTGGGGGCACGTTTTGCATGAGACGAAATCTCTGGATTCAGAATGCAAAAGCGACATTTAAAGTGGGCAAATCTGTTGGATTTTTCGTGTCTTGAATTTGATCTATCTTTCATTTGAATTTTGAAGAAAAGGGATAAATAAAATCTGTTCTATTAAGGAAATCTTTACGTCAGTTCTTTCTTGGTATGAAGACTTGGAAAAATCGCCAAAGGCCACGGACAGACCGGTGACGAAATATTTCCAGTACAATTTTGACGAAAAATAGATCTTTTTTCACGGAAACCAACGTTATAAGCCGAAAATCATATTACAGCCCACGAAACGCATTTCTTCACACTCTTGGGTTCCTAATACACAAAACATATTAGAAAATAAGGGGGAATATTACCGACGTGCAAGAACAAACCAGTGCCGAAATATTTCCAGTATAATTTTGACGAAAAATCGGTCTTTTTTCGGGGAAACCAACGTTATAAGCCGAAAATCATATCTCGGCCCTCAACCCGCTTTCTACCGTTCTCTTGGGTTCCCAATAAGCATAGCATATTAGAATAGAAGAGAAAAAATCGCCCAAATCCATGGACAGACCTGTGACGGAATATTTTCTGTACAATGTTGACGAGAAATTTGTTGTTTTTCGTGGAAACCGACGTTATTAACCGAAAATCATATCTCGACCCGCAACACGCTTTTCTCCATGCTCTTGGGTTCCAAATAGACGAAACATATTAGAGTACAAGGGAAAGAATCACCAAAGTCCAAGGACAGACCTGTGACGAAATATTTCCAGTACAATTTTGACGAAAAATAGATCATATTTCGTGGAAACCAACGTTATAAGCCGAAAATCATATTACGGCCCACAACACGCATTTCTTCATGCTCTTATGTTCCTAATAGACAAAACATATTAGAAGACAAGGAGAAAAATCACCAAAGTCCAGGAACAAAACAGTGCCGAAATATTTTCAGTACAATTTTGAAGAAAAATTGGTCTTTTACGTGGAAACCAACATTATAAACCGAAATTCGTTTCTCGGGCCTCATCCCGGATTCCTGCATATTGTTAGGTTCCTAATAGGCATAACATATTAGAGTATAAGGAAAAAATCGTCGAAGTTTAAGGACGGACTTGTGACAAAATATTTTCACGACAATTTTTACGAAAAATTGGTCTTTTATGGTGGAAACCAACTTTATAAGCCGAACATCATACCCAGGGAAAAAAAGGTTGGGAAAAGTACATTGATGGTCCCTTATTTGCTGATAATTTCATAAAAAAGATTATCCCATAAAAAGTGTTCGTATGAGAATGGAATCTATAAAAATGTACTAAGCAAATAATTTATAGAAATTTAAACTAAAATCCTATAGCCACCATAAGATAAATGAGGAACTTTTGAGAAAAAAGGCGTGATATCAAACCATAAACTTCCCTCCCTAAATGAGCAATTTGAATAAAAAGTGATGGGCCGGACAAGTACGTTTCAGACGTATTTGAACTTAATTTGTACCGATCCAATCGAAGTTGAATGTTGTGAATAATACCAGAGGATCCTGAAAGTCGGAGGGGAATCGATTCTTTAAAGTCTGTACCTTGTTGAAGTAACGAATGACTTTCATGTGAATTTTTAACGATTTTTATATGGTCTGGTTAAAAAGAAATGGTTTGACATCGTTCTTATTATTCGAAAGAAAGATTCTGCGATTTTTTATTTCCATTAATTTTTTAGTAATTTTGATAAAACGTTCTGAGCCCGACGAGGATTCTCAACGCTCATTTGTCGCCGGAGATAATATTTCGAATAACCGATAAATACTTGGCCTCGAATTGATATAATACATTTTAGTACTGCACGTAACTTCCGTTATGACTTTTTTTTCAAGAACTTTTTTCTTGAAAATAATTATCATGAATGATTAGTGGCTCCTATGCGTAAAACGTCAATTTTTCAATGAAAGTTTCCGATTTGTTCGATAAATATTCCAAATTATCAATAAAAACTTATCCTCCAATTGATATCATACATTTTTAGACTGCATGTAACTTGGATAGTACATTTTTCAATTTGTTCAATATTTATGAATTTTTTTGAAAAGTTTTATTTTTTAAATTTTACGAAAAAAAAGTCTTTTTTCGTCGAAACCACAGTGATAAACCGAAAATCATATCTCGGCCTCTAACGCGCATTCCTCCGTGCTCTTGGATCCCCAACGAGCATAACTTATTAGAGTACAAGGGAAAAAATTGCTCAAGTCCAAGTACAGACTTGTGACGAAATATTTTCAGTACAATTTTGACGAAAAATAGGGTATTTTCTCGGAATCCGACGTTAAGGAAGTTGAGGCTGTACAGTCTTTCTTTTTACCCAAAAGTTATGATCTGTACCTTTCAAAAGTTAGGCCAGTTTACAGTTCGGCAATATTACTTTAAAGAAAAGTTGGGGGAAAAAAGACGAAACACTGGTGAAAGCTCAGTCGAAAACACGAACGGTGACGATCCTAGCCTCCAAAAACTGCACGGGAAACAGATTATTATTAATATAATCTCAGAAAATCTCCTAATAAATCTGAAAAAAATTGACATTATTCAGCAAGTCTTGCTTATGTTGCCCAAAAAATTTTATATTTTTAGTATCATTTTTAACGGAGATATTACTGAATGTTTCTTAACTTCCATAAGATTACATTTTATTTGGCCCAAATTGTTATTGATTTTTCTCAGCAACGACGCTTCTAACATGTCTGAAAATTTAACTGATTGTACACTTCCCTTTATAAGATTCAATCGGTTTGAAAGCAACGACATCATTTTCATTCTAATGCCTCAACTTCCTTAAGAGCCGAAAATCATATTCCTACCGCCAACATGAATTTCCCAAGTACTTGGGTTCCTAATGCACATAAAGTGACGTAAAAAGAACGCGCCTGGAACTCTACCCCTGCGGTGGTGCGGGAAATAGTTCACAGTATCATATCATTATCGTAAGTGTTTAAAATCTTTGAAAATGCTCAAACAAAATAATAATCTTAAAAAACATACTAACAAAATAACACATGAAAATTGGAACTTAAATTCTATAGTCGTCAAAACGAAATCTAGGAAGTCGAGAAAAAAAACGTGATATCAAATCCCAAAATTCCCCTAAGGAAAAAAAAGGTTGGGACAAGTACATTGATGATCCCTTGTTTCTGGATGAGATAGAAAAAATATTCAAATCCAGGAAAACAATTCTATGGAAACAAAGAACGAAAAATTGAAAAGTTCAAAAAATTCAACAAAAATTAAAAACAATCGAAAAAAATTCTATAAAGAAAAAGTAAAAAATTTTCAAACAAAATCATAAATATTAAACAAAATGAAAAATTTACTATCCAAGTTACATGCAATATAAAAATGTATGATATCAATTGAAGGCCAAGTTTTTATTGATCATTTGGAATATTTACCCAACAAATCAGAAATTTTGATTGAAAAAATGACGTTTTATGCATAGGAGTCACTAATCATTCATAATAATTATTTTCGAGGACAAACAAGCTCATGAAGCAAAAGTTATAAAGAAAGTTACGTGCAGTACTAAAATTGATTATATCCATTCGAGGCCAAGTATTTATCAGTAATGCGAAATATAATCTCCAGCAACAAATAAGTGTTGAGAATCCTCATCGGGCTCAGAACGTTTCATTGAAATTACTAAAAAATTAATAGAAATAAAAAATTGCAGAATCTTCCTTTTGAATAATAAGAACGATGGCAACCTTTTTTTTTAACCAGAACATATGAAAATCGGTAAAAACTCACATGAAAGTCATTCGTTACTTCAAGAAGGCACAGACTTTGAAAAATCGATTCCCCTCCAACTTTCAGGATCGCCTGGTATTATTCACAACATTCAACTTCGATTGGATCGGTACAAATTATGTTCAAATACGTCTTAAACGTACTTGTCCAGCCCA
Source organism: Venturia canescens (assembly GCF_019457755.1). Taxonomy (NCBI): domain Eukaryota; kingdom Metazoa; phylum Arthropoda; class Insecta; order Hymenoptera; family Ichneumonidae; genus Venturia; species Venturia canescens. The sequence goes on from NC_057427.1 coordinate 18,653,768, forward strand.
TCACTTTTTATTCGAATTGCTCATTCCAAAAAAAAATGAAAAACGAAGTTAATTCATATGTTAATATTAAGGAACAGTAATTGCCGAAAAAATAATTTTCCTTTGAATTACAGGAATCGCTCTTGTTGAAATGAAACTAAAATCAAAGACGAAATTGATCAATCTATTTATATTATCTAGAGTCGCGGCAGCGACTCTGAGACAAGTACATTTATAAGATATAACGAGTTGCTGCCAGAGACTCTTTACCGGAGCGATAGCGTTTCCAATTGTTTTCGAAAATTTTCAAAATTTGTTTCTTCAATAATTAATTAACTATATCATTTCGGAGAATATTATACGTTGACATATTTTTTATTATTTTTTTTCTTTCGATTGCGACCTCATCGAACTCTGTAGCTTGACGCGTTGAAGAGATATTAATTATTTATTTTTTAATTGCATCAAAAAATGGGTCGGATTTTCGCACACATTTTTGATGTTTATTTGTTTTATATCTAGTGACAAATCTGGTGCCATAATACCAATATATACCTATATATTTTCGTGTCGTATGACGTATGGTCTGTTGTTTATGCTGATAGATGATGAGGTTATAAAGATCGCGAATTTGACAGTTCACCGATATCCCGCCCGGTAGTACAAGTATATACCTATATATTTCCGTTATGATATGACGTATGGTGTGTTATTTCAATGCTAACTAAATGAGGTTATCAAGATCGCGAATGTTACAATTCACCGAAACTGTTCCAATTTTTTCCGGTTCTGTAGAAAATAAATAAAAGCAGTACAAAGTTTTAGTGAAAGTGGTGAGAAAAAAGTGAAGAAGAAAGAGATAAAGACCGAGGAATCCAAGAGTGTTGTGTAACGGAAAAAAAACCGAAAATTGTCAACAACGTTCGGATTGATGGTAAAAATATTTAGAAAGGTTAGAGATTTTTTCTATATATATCTTGAGATGTAGTCCGGATTCTGAAACATTAGAAATAAAAATCCATGCCTCCGCTCTTTCTCATCAGCTCTCTTTCTGATTGTATCATCAAACTTGTCGATGTTTGTTATTGCAGAATATCTAAAGACGCGGCATCGTCTTGTAATAAAATAACCCAAAACAGGAATGACGAAAAAGAGCCAGGGACTACAAAAATATAGAAAGACAGTATAATCGCATTGTCTGTAAACGCATAACAGACTATTCGAAAGTGCTTGATTACAAAATTTCTATTGGCAAATCGAAACTGAAGCAATCAGTATTTTTTTCATTTTGCATTGGTGGAAATTTTTTCATCAAAAAGAGTAAATTGATAATCACGGAGAGTTTTCACTTCAATTCCAACAAAGTAAAATTTAAGTTCGAAATAAAATATGTCCGCGTGTGTGTATATGTGTGTATTAGGGTGGTCGTTATTTGGAGTCTTTTAAAACAATGCTTAACCCTCGACCATGCGGGTTGAAGTTTTTCGTTTAAAATACATGAAATTTTTCTGCGTCTGTGGTCACGATTTTACTGTGGGCCTCAATACGTTTGGAAAATCTTGAAATTTTCAGAAATTATTTTACAAGCATGTTGCTACACGGAAAAAATTTTCAAAGCTCCTATCCTTTAAATGTTGTATAGCATTATCATACTAACCCATTAATGCGCAAAACGATATTTTTGGACACACAATTTCAAGTACACAGTTTTGAATAAAAAACAAAAGAAAAATTCTCCAAAATCTGATATAGGGGGTTTTTGAGGGTGCTCTTTCAGAACCTGGCGTTTATTTTTTTTAAATCAAAATCTTCATTATTTTTGCGTTTTGAATTGGAAAGTCAAAAATTTTGAACGTTTTTTTCCCTCAAATCGATTTCTGTTACTGTTGCTGCACTCAAATAACCATATTTAGGCCAGCAAAAGTGTTTTCAATGTCTGACCTTTCCGGAACATTGGTTATAACCAGTATTATGAAAGTATGTATAAATACTTTTTTCTCATTCAGTTTTTCCAAGATGGCGGTTTTTGCAAAACAGCATGTGTGATTTTTTTTCTCGAAAGACTCAACTTAACAAAGAAATGTAACAGAACAAAAAGTGTTGAGAATCATCTAAAGAATACGCCTGATTTTTTTCAAAAATTTTCTAGCTATTTTTGTATTTTTCAATTTCGATTAATTTTGTAAAATTTTTAAAGTTCTGAAAAGATTCACACGCATTCTTCGGATGATTCTAAACAATTTTTGTTACATAATTTTTTTGTAAAGTTGAAACTTTTTGAAAAAAAAATTATTTTCCATCAAATAATAAATAGGTTCATAATTTTCTTCTTAAAAAGTTTTAACTTGAAAAAAAAAATTATATAACAAAAATTGTTTAGAATCATCCAAAGAATGTGAATCTTTTCAAAGCTTTTAAATATTTTAAAAATTTATCGAAATTGAAAAATACAAAAATAGCTAGAAAATTTTTGAAAAAAATCACACGTATTCTTTAGAAAATTCTCAATACTTTTTTTCTGGAACATTTCTTTGTTATGTCAAGACTTTCGAGAAAAAAAATCATACAGATTTTCATCATGCTGTTTTGCAAAAGCCGCCATTATGCAAAAACTGAGTAAGAAAAAAGTGTTTATAACCAGTGTTCTGGACTCGTCACACCTTAAGAACATCTTTGCTGGCGATAATATGGTTATTTGAGAGCAGCAACAGTAAGAGAAATCGCTTTGAAAAAAAAATGTTAGAAAATCTTGACTTTTCAATTAAAAACGAATAAATAATGAAGATTTTGATTTCATTTTACAAAATAAATCCAAGATTCTGAAAGAGCACTCTCAAAAACCCCCTATATCAGATTTTGTTCTTTAGTTAAAACTGAGTACTTGAAATTGTGTGTCCAAAATTATCGTTTTGCGCATTAATGGGTTCTTATAGTGATGCTTTACAACATTTTAAGGGTAGGAGTTTTGAAAATTTTTTTCGTGTAGCAACATGCTTGTAAAACAATTTATGGAAATTTCAAGATTTTCCAAATGTATTGAGGCCCACAGTATAATCGTGACCACAAACGCAGAAAAATTCCATGTATTAGGAACAGAAAACTTCAACCCCCATGGTCGAGGGTTGAGCATTGTTCTACAAATCTGACAAAATTACAGCATTACTTTTTATGTATATCGAACCAATTTAGAGGGCGAAAAGGGTAAAATAAATTTGATCCCAAATAACTACCACCCTAGTGGGTATTAAAATACCTAAAACAACTTGCATGCATAATAAAACGATTTTTATTTTCAAAAAAACTGATTCGGCTTGAGGAGGTCACCCCCCATGGCAGCCGCATTTTTTGGGGTTTCCTCGTTTTTTTGCGACGAGAAAAAAACACAGATTTAAAATTTAAAGAGTTTATTCATTGACATTTTAACTTTATGATAGAATTTTTTAACTCTGATGTCTCGAGTTAATTCCGTGTAAAATTAATCCACAGAATCCCATATGCTTCTCCATGGTGTCCACGATTCCCGGGGGTCCCGTTTATCTGCGATCAAAAAACCGAGGAGCGTTTTGATTTGTAAAGCAATGGGCTATTGCCTGAACTAAAATCATACAGAAATATCGAAATTGAAGGATTATTGAGCTATGCAACATTTTGAAAAATTGAAATAAGGTTTTTCTAAACGGAAAAATCCTTCAATGTTTAATATTTCTGTATAATTTTAATTCAGGTGATAACCACTGCTTTACTAATCCAAACGCTCCTTGGTTTTTTGATTTCAGATAAACCGATCCCCTGGAATCGTGGAGACTATGAAGAAACATATAGGTTCCTGTGGAGTAGCTTTACACCGAATCTACCAGAGATATCAGAGTTAAAAAATTCTACCATCGAGTTGAAATACCATTGAATAAACCCTTTAAACTTCAAAAGTCTATATTTTTTTTCTTTGCCGCAAGAAAATTGCGAAAAAACCCTACAAAATTCGGCCGCCATGCGGGGTGACCCCCTATGTTGGATTTAATTATTCCAATCGATCAATATCGCGTTATCTTGAAGAAAGATTCGAGTGCCTTAGTCATTGAAATCCTGTCGTTATTTAACGACATTGAAATTTATTATTCGTTTTAATTTTTTGAGTTGTTAAATAAATTAGCCGTAATTTGATTAAAAAATTTTTGTTTCCTTTTTTTTGATATCTCTTTCAATGAGACAGGGAATAATTTTAATTAAAAAATTTTTCAATAAATGTCTTTTCGCAAGTACACTCTGATGGGTGATAATATGATCATTACATCTGAACGGTAGTCTCAGTGAATAAACCCTACATATATGTTACTCATACATGTAGTGTGCATTTCTTGGTACGAACAAAAAATGAATTAACAATAACAGAATGTCATCTATATTGTGCCCTAACATGAAGAATTTGATTTTCCAATATCCTGTAAAATTTTTTCAAGTTCACAGTGCACAAAAAGTAGTCAAATCAAACCATAAGTTACAGCACGAATGCTGTTAAAAAATTGGAGACAAGTACATTTATGTTTGATGTCACCTGGACAGTAGTCTCAGTGAACGCCTATGAGACACTCATGTAGTTCAAAACATGAATGCACGATGATTTATAAGAAGTTGTTCGATCTGTTCTCTCGAAACTTGCTTCAAATGAGCAATTCATTACTAAAGGTTATAAAAAAAAACCATTTCAAACGCAATGAATAAAAAAATGAATCTGTTAAATCATGGTAATGCGTGAAAAACGTTTGGTTCAAGGAACAAAACGTGGTCAAATAAATGCAAAAGTGACGAGTACATCGGATGACGAGTGAAAAAAATTCAAAACATAATGGTATGTAAAAAAAATTACGAAACCAACTGTAAATAATTTCAACAAAACAATTAAGAAAAGCTTTCATAAATCATGAACAAATATTATATTAAAAAAAATACAAATCTGTAATTATATTGTAAAGGAAAAAAAAAATTTTAATAGGAGGTGAGAAATTCATTCTTACGGGAAGCACCCGGAACTTGAGAAAGTTCAAGTGAATCAAAAAAGTTACCATCTGAGTTATGTGCAGCACTACAATTTATGGCATCAATCGGAGGATAAGTATTTTATTAGTATATAATACACTAGGGAAAAAAAGGTTGGGACAAGTACATTGATGGTATCGTGTTTGCTGATAATTCCATCCATAAAAAAAAAACTTGGAAATCGATGCCTCATTCTTCTTATTTGATTCGAACAGCTAAATCAATTGAAAAAAATTCCATCTAATTTACGTGCAGCATTAAAATTTATTATATCAATTCGAGGCCAAGTATTTTCTAATGAATTGAAAAAAGTTACCACTTGAGTTACGTGCAGCACTAAAATTTATGATATCAATCAGTGGACAAGTATTTTATTAGTAACTACAAATACGGTGGTGCGAAGAAAAGTGTGAGAGGTTCAGCATTCTTCACGTCCGCACGAATGATTGAAATTTCTTTGAGTATAAACTCATTGATGGGTCCTTTGAAGCCTTGTAGATCGATGACAAAATCCATGATGACTGTTGGCCGAAGAAGTTGATGGTACGGTTTTATACCAATTTTCTCACCCCACCACTCACAGGATTGTATTCAACGATGCGATCATGTAGAATAAGGCAGTATGCGCATGTTTGTGCTGGAATATTTGTGCTTGTTTCAAATTCGAGGCGCACATCAACAGGTCCAGACTTGAGAGAATCGTTCTGCTTCGAGCAGTCAATCACAATGAGAGGTGCAAATTTGAGAAAATCCGCTTTTGTAAGCCATGGTTCGGCCTCCTTATTGTAGTACATCGGTTGAAAGTTTGTATACATATCGTAGAGTACTGCATACTGATTTTGTTCTATATTCAAATTCATATTACCATAAGGATAACATTGTGAATTCAAGTATAATTTTACATCAGTAACGTTGCAATGATCAAAATTACTCGCATTTTGCCTCTTATTATTCTTTCGTCCTGTTTGGAATGCCAGGATCACATATCGAGGTTTTTCCAGCTGCGTTGATGTCTTGACTGACCACACGTGTTTCGATGTCGCCGGTAACATTGGATATTCATACAATTCCCACGTACGAAAACTCATTGGAATTGGGGTATCTTTGGCGATGAATTTCAGCAATTGAATTTTCCGTTTATCCGCCACGGTGACGTATGGAACGAGCCATTCAATTTTCCGTAGTGTAATTTTATAATCTTCAGCGGCTGGTTGAACTATGGCATTATCATCGGAACGTGATCTAGTCAAAATCAATTCGTGCTTTGCATTCACCACCATTTTTCGATAATCTTCAGCAAATCCCAGCAGCATGCTCAGTGGTATGCATACGTCAAAGTTGCCTGCTACGTCTACAATTTGTTTAGTCTCCTCAACATCGAGCCAACCGGTGTTCTCAAGCATTGCACTTCTCGCCGACGAATGAGATGTATATCCTTTGATGAGAGATGTGACTCCCACATTTTTATTACGATCGATTTCAACTGCGTTAAGTTCATAACGCACCTCCTCGAATAAATGACAAATGGCATTGTTGACGAGGCTCGTTGCAGCTAACGCTGCACCATCCGCCTTTGTCAGTTTGCCGCAAATGTGAATTGAACTTTTACTCGGTAGAATTGATAAATCTTGATGCTGGATTGAAATACGTATTTCATCACTATTGTTGTATGTTGACGATGCGTATGGTTGATGAGCATGAACCTCATAATGTATGATGGATTCGTCAAACATGACGGGTGTCTGGATGTTTACGATTTCTTCCTCCATTGCAGGCAGCAGATGCACAACGAGCAAAGCAGATAATTTCTCACACGCGAACTCCACGAATTTTGAGACCCAAACTCTTCAATAGCAGAAGGTTTTGAGGTGTTAGCTCTTTGAGCGTTGATCGACGACTGCTTTAGCGATCCCATGTTGGCTTATTAATATTGCCAATACGATGATTGTAAATTATGCCCATTGAGATTTTATATGAAGTCTTATGGTGATGACTTCACCGCGGAAATTGATCAAATCTCCGTCTTGATCGACAATACGAAGCTGTATATTGTCAATGCGACGAGTTGTGATTGGTAGATAAATGACGCTCGACGGTACTTCGATGATTTTATAGCCGGCCGGTACAGATGGGAAAAATTCGTGAATTGTGTGAACTTTTCGCCCGTTGATGTATGCACCAGTGGTTATGTTACACTCGACTCGAATGGCGTTCACTTTGAGAATGGATACGGGTAGATCGGACACATGTCTTTTATTGGGCTCCAATCGACGCGACGTAAAACCCAGCAAAGGTCCAATCGAATTTTTGGATGTAAAATCAATCGATTGATTACACTCAATTTCACTGCGTAGCGTATAATTATTCGGCTTAAGCTGAATTTGTATGTTTTTAGATGCCAACTCAGTTTTCAAATATTTTTCAATATCTTCAATTTCATAGCTGCCCGTTGGAATGGTCACCACATGATTTCCAACGTGAAATTCATTGCAACCAATGTCGATATTTGGAATCGAATTGAATGTGAGCAGCTCGACGAGTCCAAGAGTATAATTTTTGTCGGGCGATAGTTCGATGGGTGGAAAAAATTGTGCCTCGAGTATGGAGGATGATCCAGTAGTGGTGATCGTCAAACTATCATCCATGATGCTCACAGATTTAGAACTAAACACGCAGCTCCATAGTTCTCATTTATATAGTGCATAATTGTCTCGTCGATTTAGTTGTCCACACAAAAATTTCAAGCATAAATGCCCGCATATTATTGTATCGTATTCCTGATACTTTTTATAATTGTATTTCACGCTACCAACATTGAAGTATCTCATGAGTTCGGGTGGAGGTGGGAGATTACCGAAGCTGTCAAAGTATGTGACTCGTTGACCATTCTTTTTATATGCAACCCAGTGTGTCCCAGGGCCCACATTTTCATCCAAATTCACGATTGCTGATTCTTGCTTGTGTGGTCCATTTTCAGGCAAAGTGTCACGCATGAAAACCCCACGAAAGTTACGAATTTTCATGGCTCTCGCATACTTTAGCAGATCGATGTCGGTGAGTGGTTGATGTGGTAGCGTGATTATACGTTTTTTTGTCCCGAGGTAAAGACCCAAACCCTGTTTGTATGGTTTCAGGTGTAAACCTTTACCCAAAGCGATGGCCTCGAGTGTTCGGTTGTGACGTTTACTTTCCTCCAATTCCTTTTTAGCCGCTTGAGCAGCATTTACAGCTTTGACTATTGCAGCACTTCCACCAGACAGTGCACCAACGGCGCTAAGGCCGGCAAAGATGGTTACGAGGAAGGGCAATAAACCGCCGATTTTGCGAGGTACAGGTAGAACCCGAGGCGTGCGTACTTTAACACCTTTAACACTGGCACGCGCACCTTTCAATGCTGACATGACGATTTCACGGGGGTCACCACTACGAACCATGGCTTTCTTTGCAGCACTGATGATCTTTTTCAGGCAAACACTTTTTTTGGTCTTTTTCGTCACTCCTTTCATACCTAGACCAAATTTCTTTTTCGCCTTCATAATGTTTGTCACGGCCCAAGCACTTGCTCTTTCACCAAGACTTGCGTCTTTCGAGGTTACACGTTGCCAGGCTTGTTCAGCCAAAATTTTATCCGCCAGATGTCGTGCTTCCAAGTTTTCACGATTTTTCGAATATGCGATATCGTGTTCTTTACACGCAGCGTCCAGCGCGTTTATACCAGGATCACCACGAGCAAGACGTTTGATCAATTTCGTACCGGGTCCACAATATTGATATCCCGGTAGATGTAGTTCCACGGGGAGATTGTTGATTATACTGTTTACCAAACCTTTACCAGGTTTATCATGTACAATCATCACTCCGCAGTGGTTACAATTCGACTGACTATTCCAACATTATAAAGTTGCATTTATATGATTTTTTCAATCAGTCGCATGCGAGATGAAGTCGAAGAAACAAGTTTCGAGCGGTCAACTCCCCATAATAAATTTCGATGAATTTATTGTTGGAGCGGGTAGTGTGAAGAAGCGTCATGGAAACTTACTACCTAACAGCATTCGAGCCGTATTTTGTGGCCCCTCGAATTGTGGAAAAACGAATGCCTTACTCACGCTCCTAATACATCCAAATGGTTTGAGATTTGAGAATATATATCTATACTCGAAATCTTTGAAGCAGCCTAAATACCGATTGCTCGAGCAAATGCTTAAACCTGTGGAAGGAGTGGAATTTTTTCAATTTAACGAGCATGAACAAGTTGTGGCACCTAGTGAAGCTCGCCCAAACTCCATATTCATTTTTGACGATATAGCGTGTGAGAAACAGGACAACGTGAGAGCATTTTTTTCCATGGGAAGACACGAGATTGTGGATAGTTTTTATCTCTGTCAGACGTATACTCGTATTCCGAAACATCTCGTGAGAGACAATGCAAATTTTATAGTGCTATTCAAACAAGATGATATGAACCTCAAGCATGTATATAATGATCATGTCAATACGGATATGACTTATGCAAGTTTCAAAAAAATGTGTGTCAAGTGTTGGAAATCGGACAAGTATGGATTCATCACGATTGACAAGGACAGTGAGTTGAATGCTGGAAGATATAGAAGGGGATTTGATTCTTTCCTCACTGTCGATGATGATGATGATGATGATAAATAATTGTTCCCCTGGATTTTACAAGACAGTCTAAAGTCTGACTTACTCGTGTCAACATGAAGCGCAAAGAACTTTTAAAGGAGACGGCTGTATTGAGTGAACTTGCCAAGGCGAGTGATGCAATCAGACGAAAACATCGAATGTTGAAAAGTGGACGTGATAGTGCTCAGCAGAAAATGCAAGATGTGTTTAAACCGATTGTTGAACCATTAGAAGAACTAGTTTCATATACGAAAAAACCTAAAATTAAGAATGAACGTGTAAATGTTAAAAAGGAGGAAGAGGAGGAGGAGAAGGAGGAAGAGTCTCCAAATTTTGGAGAAAATAGCATGAAGCAAGATATTTCTTTCAAAGATGATATTTGGCATGATGCAATTACTGATGAGAATGTCGGTGTACCCTTAACTAAAAATAGTGATAATGATATTCATGAAGATAATAATGATGATGATGAGGACGATGATAACTTGGAATCATCTGGAGATGTTGATAATTTGATACGTGAATATCTGGGCTTACTGCGTAGTAATAACAAAACAAGATTAGATGGCGTGTATGGAGTACGAAATCTCGCTCAAAACAGATTAATGATTGGTGATTCACCAATTCATTTCGAACTCGATCATATAGTGGTTGGAGATGAAAAGTATCCCAAAAGTATTGGCTTGGTGGAACTGTTGTTTAAAAAAGAGCCCGAACTCAAATATCTAACACCAAATGACTTGGAGAAATATCAGAACATTATCATCACAACGAATGCTCATAAAAAATTTTATAAACGCACGGGTGCGGTACGTCAGGATAAAAATAGTAAATTTAAAAATTATATATCCCAAATGCTCGGTAGCAACGATAAGAAAGGTGGTACTCTGCCTCAGTATAAGGTAGCACGAAAGCATACCTCTGTCGACTATGTTCATTGGGATGATCCAAATGAGCTGGTAGATCGTCTTCGCTTATTGCTCGCATCGCAAGCTGCTGGAAATTCATCACATTCGAATGAAATTATATCGATTATCGAGGAGTTGCGTGAAGCTGAAATCATTTATTAACATGTGATGGCTTGCTTTCATCCACATTCCCAACATGAGCGTCGATGTGTTTGGACGAAAGTTGAGTAGACGTGGTGCAGGTCCTCCGGGTAAACCAGGTGCTGGATTCAAAATTACATCGGACGGTCATTACGACTTGGAACGAAAACGACTGAGCAACGTTGGCGAGCCAGTAAATGCTCGAGATGTTGTAACACTCGGTGCATTCAGCAAACACATTCATTCTATAACTCATAGTGTGACTCATACAACGAATCAAAAGTGTGAATCGAATGTGGCGGCTGCAGAAAAGCGTGTGAGAACCGAGCTCGCCCATCTCCGTGAAGAAATTGATAATATAAAGAGAGAAATCTCAGAACTTCATGATGATATGAAGTTTTTACGAGATCATCTAATGATAAGTCAGTGAAAAATGCTCCAGACTCTTATCTTCTGCAATTGATGAGGACCGTGGGGGGGGGGGGGGGGGGGGGGAGAAGAAAAAATGAGTGAAAAGAAGCTTGCGGTGGTTGAAGAACTGCATAAGCCAGCTCGGCGGAATTATCCACGTCGACATGTGGATATACGCGGCCTGGATGAGACTTGGCAAGCTGATCTTGTAGATATGTCTGCATATGCACAACACAACTCCAACCATAAATTTCTCCTCACCGTCATCGATATATTCTCCAAATTCGCCTGGGCCGCACCGTTGAAGAGTAAAAGTGGAAAAGATGTGAGTGCTGCAATGGAGACGATTCTCAGCAAAGGGCGCATACCGAAAAATCTTCACGTCGATCAAGGAAAAGAATTTTATAATACTGACTTTAAGGCTTTGATGAAAAAGTATAATGTACACTTGTATTCTACATTTAGTAATTTGAAAGCATCAATTTGTGAGCGCTTCAATCGTACACTTAAGAATAAAATGTGGATTCAATTTAGTTTTCGCGGAAACTGGAAATGGATCGATATTCTCGATACATTAATTATAAAATATAATGATACATTACATCGTACGATAAAAATGAAACCGAAAGATGTGAACACTGCGAATGAAAAACGCCTGTTGCGTAATGTATACAATAGATCAGAAGTTGGAAACCAAGCAAAATTTAAAATCGGTGATAAAGTACGCATAAGTAAATTTAAGAATGTATTCGAAAAAGGTTATACACCAAACTGGACAACGGAAATATTTACAATATATCGAGTTAGAAAAACTAATCCAGTTACTTATAATATTAAAGATCATCAAGATGAACCCATCGCAGGTAGTTTCTATGAGCAAGAGCTGCTTCGAGCAAAACATCCCGACATATATCTTATTGAAAAAGTATTGAAGAAACGTGGTAGTCAGTTGTTCGTAAAATGGCTAGGTTTCGACAAAACACACAATAGTTGGATAAGTAAAAATGATTTGTAAACAATAAAGATGGAAAATTCAAAAGTCTGAGTGATTTTTACGACCTTTCCCCAACTCCGCATGAAAAGCAGATTAAAGAAAAAGAATGACAGATTTTCACAAAAAATTTTTATTTTACATAAATTACAACATATATTTACAAATTTACAAGTTTTTGAGGAAAAGTCCTCTCGCACAAAATTTTTTTCATTTCATATCAATGTTGAGAACAAGTTCTCACTCTCACAATTTTTTTTTTCGCATTCAATGTACAAATATTCTCGCAATCTCTAACATTCACAAGCACACATTCGTATTTACAATGATCTATGCCTCCATAGCTTCTGGAAATTCGGGAATATTGTAATGGCCCCATGGTAACGTGTCTACCGTTCCAGGTATAACATATCGCTTGTCATCGTGTGGACTTAGAGCAATTTTTGTCTCCGTGATGGTATAGACATTGTGTAATGTCGAGCGAATTGAAGATTGAGAACGCTTCATTTCAATCTGCTCATTGAGACATTTCACGTAATCTTCGAATGTTATGGTCCTCGCCACAACATTACTTTTTACTCCTTTTGCTTTTTTAACATCGTTCTCACCCTCAACTCGCGTCGCATACATCTTCGATCTAAGTCCAACGAATTCGGTCATTATGGCCCCATTGTTCTCATCTTTCATGAGACCCGGGACCTTTTTGTTGACTAGCGGTATACCATAAACGTTGTCATGGGGATAGTCACTGGTGTCATATTTGTCGAGATTACATTTCATGTCCTCGTACACATCTTCACATTCAATGTGGTAAATTAAACTATCAGTATCCGTATACATGACTTTACATTTATTTTGATACGACGGCATCATGAACTCGTGATGGAATTCATATAAACAAGTTTTTGAAATATCTAAAATAGACATGCCAACATATATCGGTTTATTGAATTTGACTTGTAGATTTCGCAACTCTACAGCGATTAAATTTTCCGCAAAAATACTTCGACTGTGAAAGTTAGGTTTAGCAATCATAGCCTCTGCTCCGTATCGACCTGCCCATTCCGTTAACAGTTTAACTTGGACGTGACTACGAACATCCTCCATGGTTTTTCCAAACACGGCATTATTCATTAATTTGAACAGATTTTTTTCAAAATCATTTTTCGCACGTGTACGAAACTGTGTATTCAAATCAATGTATGTTTTGAGCCAGGAAGATTGCTTAAACTTCAAGACTCTATGAATTTTAGTGATTGTCAAACCATGTTTCAAACACTGCTGCAATGCACGATAGTGGATGACAAAAATTTCAAATATTTACAGTATATTATCATAATCGTAAAGAAATGTATACAGTTGTATATTAAAAATACTTACCGATCACAGATGTATTTCTTGTGCCCATCAGAATTGAGCTGTGAGTTAACGAGCCGGGATAAATTCTTGATCCACGCGAAGTGTCCAATTCCACATCCCGACACGTCTTCGATGTAAAGCAAGTTGAAGTGTTGCTCTTTCTTCTCCTTGCTCACGCGGACTGGTAGAATGACTTCCTCCTTCTCGCTATAGACATTGATTGAGAGATTATTCATCTTCTCAAATTTCCCAATCTGGTCCAACGTCATAGGGAAGTTGATGCCTTGGAAGTTGAATATCGTTGAATAATGCGGGTAAGAGGATGTGCGATCGCTGTTTTTTTCTGCTGGATAAAGTGCAGCAGTCATAGCCCATCCAAAACACGCATTATCCGCCGATTTCACATTTACCACCGCTCTTTTCAACTGTATACGTTTCGCCAATGAAACGTGACATCCCGCCCGCAAAGCGTTGTACTTGTTGATGTTCACAGTTAAATTTGTTATTGATGTTAATGTCCAGCCACTGTCACTCTCCTGGAACTCCTCGAGCGATCTCAGAGTCGGCTCCACGACTCGCTTCCGATACCACTCACTCAAGTCCGATGTTGTGAAAAGTTCAACATTTCCCGTGTTGACACTTTTATTTGCCCGCTTATCGCCCACGGTAAACTCTCCGTTAAACGAAGTGTTCACTTTTATACTATTATATTTGCAAATATGAGCCTGCACTTGTTCTTCAACAAGCTCATACGCATCCAATAGAAACTTTCGTGGGTCGATATGATCACGATTAATCACAGCACCGGTTGACAAGCGATTTTCAAATGCGCTGTCAATTTCACGCCATGTTAATCCATGATCATTTAATCCTCCGCCCCAATGTATGAAGCGTTGGCGTGTTGCCTGCTTCAAACATTCGAGACGCAAGATTTGCGAAGTGACCGAGTGGTGATATCCCAGTCGCGGTCGTTTCGATCGAACTTACTCCTCCAGCGATTCGATGAGGGTATCACACTGGTGTTCCCACACCAAAAATTGCTCCAACGTCCGCAGGAGAGTTGCTTGCATACGCAGCAATTGCTCGGTAGCGATGTCGACGGTGAGAGACATGATGCGCTGAACGAAATTTGACTCGAAATGTAACTGTTACGTCGTCTCAACAGAGTCTGAACCTTCCTCAAAATTGTTTCATTTTATATACGCGTTTTTTCGTTTCTGAGGTGGGGATGAGTAGGAGGGAGGAAAAATCTTGACTTTTCTGGAAACTCGAATGTGGTACCCAGGATCTAATCGAGGAAGTGCGGTTGACTTCAAAAATCCCTTCTTGCGCCTTTTGAGAAATGCCTCTGCAGGTTAAAAATGTGCAACACCGGACACATAAATCTGTCATTGAGCGAGTGCATCTCTGTAAAGATTTCTAGTCCAATGTGAACATTTTTTTTTTTCTCGGAAAACATTCTTCTAAACATCTCTCAAGTCAAAAGTTGGAGGGAAGGGCAGGTGCATTTTTAAAGAAATCTCATCACCATCTCACGAATGTAAAAATATGTAATATGGGACACATAAATTTCTCATTAGGGGTCTCCGTCACGGATTCCAATAATTGAGAGCACTTTTCTTCTCAACTGACTTTTCTTAAAACTCCGCAGGAAACATAAATCAGTCATTCGAGGGGGGGGGGGGCATCCACGAGTTCTTTTTATTCCTGAAAATATACTTTGTCTATGCAATGCCGCAAACAGGACCGCTGCATCCCCTCTCCCCCTCTTTGTTACCCTGAGAACCTCCACACACCATGCAGCCCCCGCAATGCGCTTCCCCGTTGTCGCACTCCCCCTAAGAGCCCATCGGTTAAAACTAGTTTTGAAAACAGAAATCTTGTCGGAACTTGCACCACCTCAAGAATACAAAAAAATGTAACACAAAACACATAAATTTGTCATTAGTGTGACATGCAAACATCATAGGTCACGGAGTCCGATAATTGAGATCATCTTTGGAAAGAGCACAAAATTTCGTCCAATACAATCTGATACCGGAAACATAAATCAGTCATTGGAGGGTGCGGTGAAAAAAACCTTTGTCCCAAATTTTTTGTCTCTTCAAAGTGCCGCCGCACCCCCGCTGTCCGAGAACCTTCCCCCTCCACATACCATGCAGCCCCGCAACGGTCCCCGCGCTCCCCCGTCCCCGCTCCCCCCTGAGATCCCTGAGTTAGAACTGGTATAGCCTTACTACTTATATCCAAAAAAAATCACATGAAAGCTAGTCATTCGTTACTCTATGGTGGCAAAGACTTATAAGAAAATCGATTTTTCTCAGACTTTCAGGATCCTTGGTATTATTCACAAAATTCAACGTCGATTGGATCGATACAAATTATGTTTAAATAAGTGTTAAAAGTACTTGTCCGGCCCATCACTTTCCGTTTAAATTGTTTATTCAAATAAAAATCAGGGCTTGTCTAGAACTGATGGTTCACAAGTCACAAGTATTCATGCAGAGGGAATTGAGAGAATTATCTTCAAGTAATTTTTACTTAGTTGCACTAATTCAATAAAAAACGGAAACAAATTATTCCGCAATATACAAGGGATTTTATTCTGCATCGATAAATGAAACAAATTGTACATAATATATATGTTCAAGCTTCCAAAATAACTCTCCAGTTTATATTCAATGATGTCAATTTTTACTTCCTACTTATTCTTCCAGCGAACGAATTCCATACGGAATAAGAACTAACCTATACTATTATTAAAAGCATTAAACTAATAATGAATCGCATTTCAACAAATTTTTAACCATATTCTGCCGTACAATTTCGTTTTTTTATGATTGATTTTTTATTGAATGAATAGTGATGGGCCGGACAAGTACTTTTAACACTTATTTAAACATAATTTGTATCGATCCAATCGACGTTGAATTTTGTGAATAATACCAAGGATCCTGAAAGTCTGAGAAAAATCGATTTTCTTATAAGTCTTTGCCACCATAGAGTAACGAATGACTAGCTTTCATGTGATTTTTTTTGGATATAAAAGCTTCTTAGAACAATTTAATAATGTCAAAATTTGTAGTTACTAATAAAATACTTGTCCACTGATTGATATCATAAATTTTAGTGCTGCACGTAACTCAAGTGGTAACTTTTTTCAATTCATTAGAAAATACTTGGCCTCGAATTGATATAATAAATTTTAATGCTGCACGTAAATTAGATGGAATTTTTTTCAATTCATTTAGCTGTTCGAATCAAATAAGAAGAATGAGGCATCGATTTCCAAGTTTTTTTTTTTATGGATGGAATTATCAGCAAACACGATACCATCAATGTACTTGTCCCAACCTTTTTTTCCCTAGGGGAAGTTTATGGTTTGATATCACGTCTTTTTTCGCGAAAGTTCCTTATTTATGTTTTGATGAATATATAATTTTAATTTAAATTGCTATGAATTATTTACGATTTACTGCTTATAACGTTGGTTTTCACGAAAAAAGACCTATTTTTCGTCAAAATTGTACTGGAAATATTTCGTCACAGGTCTGTTGTTGGACTTCAGCGATTTTTTTCCTTGTACTCTAATATGTTTTGTCAATTAGGAACCCAAAAACACGGTGGAAAGCGGGTTGGAGGCCGAGATATGATTTTGGCTTGTAACATCTGATTCGTTGAAAAAAGACTGATACCGCACAATCAGTATACTAGTGAAGAACATTATACACTAATGCTGTAGGATTGTAATATATTTGATATTTTCTTACGGTTCGAAATCATTTTTGTTGTGTGATTTAAGAAGTTTTGTTTACATTTTTTGTGGTATAATGCGAAAACGAGCGATCATCAATGTAATTGTCCAAATTTTTTTTCTCCGAGAAAGGATTTTTACGGCTTGATATCAAATCTTTTTTCTGTGGTAGTTCTAAACCACAAAAAATATTCTTAAATAAGATTTTCTCAAGTTCTCCAATGTTTCTATTGTGATATTTAAAAATAATTCTCCTTTCTCCAATGATTTTCTTTAAGTTTTGTACAATTTATAACAGTTTGATATTCTTCGAATGTTTGAAGTGATATCCTCAATTTTTCAACCATTTCAAACGTGTCTATAATTTTTTGGGATTAAAATCATATTCCGTAAGGTTTTTCAATATTTTGTATCATTGTGGAATTTTCCCCCTTCATTTATAAATTTTGTTTTCATCTGTTTTGATGAAATCATTGTGAATAAAGAAAACATGAAGATTTTTCAATGAAACGAATTTTTCGATTGATTTTCCTTAAAATTTGACAGAAGGAGAAAGAAAAAAATATATATAATGTTCACCAAGTCCACCAGAATTCGCAATTTTCACATATGTTTAATGAATTCTAATGCTAGTTATTTTTATTTCATTAAAAAACGTGCTTCCAAGGACTTTTTGAAGCAATCTTTTCCATTCGTATTATCATTCCCAGAGATAGAAAGTTGACGCACCCACGTCGATGCACAAAATTTTCAAACTCTGCATGTAGCCACCAAGGTTCAACCGGACAAAAGAAAAAGTATGAAGTGCGTCAAGACCAACAGAATTGCTTACTTTTTAATATGAGCATTGCATTTTGAAAACATAACTTCTTATGCCATTCATAAACAGGCCATCACTGACTTTTTGTATCATTCATCATTATTTTTTATTATTGATTATTATTTATAATCCATTTCCAAATCCTATAATTCATGTATAATTTTCATTATTTGTAGATATCCATATTCCATAATCAAAAAAAGGAAGTACTAATACCTGGCATGCATGTCAATACACAGAATTTTCCAAATTTGCAAGTATTCGCTGCGATTTATTCATCTAAATTTTGGTACAGACAGAAAAAATTACCACCGATTCATAAAATTTATTATGCCAAAACTAAAAGGAAAAAAGACAGCGCACTTGAAAGTGAACAGAACGCATAATTGTTTCATGTATCTCATTCATATATTACAGTTGGAACCAAAAAGTGAAAAGATTGGCACACCTACCGCTTCGCAGGAATATCAAAGTTCATAGGTATTCGCTGCGTACCAGTAATACAAACTTTGGTGCTATGGGGCAAAAAACTTTAAAATTACCCGAACCACATTTTTGAAACTTATTATGGCATATTCAATAAATAAAGTGACAGATACGCTGCATGTTGAAGTAAATCAAATAGTGTAAAAAGTGACAGACAGATACGCTGCATGTTGAAGTAAATCAAATAGTGTAATTTAGTATGTCTCCATGGTTATACACAGACAAAATATTTGATCACATCCAGAAATGATCAGGCGTAGACTCACACACATGAATTTTTTAATCCATAATGTCAATCGTAAACATGGTCTGGAAATACTCAATATACGTGTCGCTTCATCATGTTGTCAAACTTAAGATGTGTTCATTGCATTTGGAAGATACAAATTTTGATATCACGAAAAATAAGCAACCAATGACTTATTGAAATGAATTTCCAAATTCATCATGCAACAATTCAAGTGAATATCTATGTATTTACATGGCCCAAAGATATTTTAAAACTCGTGTTTGTAAACAAGCAATCATGAAAACTTTTTGTTATGAATTTTCCAATTTATTGACATCAATATGAGGAAATAGAAATACGAATGTCACTCGAATTGTCTAGAGAATGAATAGAAATTAGTATGGATACACTGTAAGCTAAGGAGGTGGGAAAAAGGGCCCGGTAAACACGGCCAAACGAAATGAAAGAAAATATGACAATAATACATTGAATTAGACACTTTTACTTGACCGAAGTTTTTCAACATTTATTTGCTTTCATTTACATACAATCACGCATATTTTTTCTATAATGTAATTACACAACATAAAATTTCTGTTTGGAAAGAACGTTTGAGAGGTTATATAATGAGCGAAAATTTATTTTTCTCACATAACTCCCGTTGAAAATTTTTGAAGAACCAGAACCAGGATTGCAACAAAATTATGTCATAAATAAACGTAAAATATCAAAGAATTTGTACAAGGAGAAATTTCCCAATACTAATATATGTTCTATATAACAAACACTCGCGAACCGATTGCGATGAGCGTAAACTAACCCACATGGTTTTCACAAAACTTACATAACATTTTTTTTTTATAGTCATATAAGAATTTTGAATCGAATTCATACAGCTCGCACTATTTCTCCGAAATTTTATCATTCAGATCGCTGTTGCTATTAATTTGCTCATGCCATCAAAAACTGACAGATGGATGTATTATATATCACGTCAAAGTCACTATATGTCTGGTTTTCGTAATACTGTATGACACCACATACCACTATTTTTAATAAAATAAATACATATTTAACACTTTATTAGATGAAAAATATTTTTTTGTCACCCCGCACTTCGTAATGTCGAAAATCCGTTTGTTATAACATCAATAACTGACGGCTGACTGATGGTCTTGTATATATATTCATAAACTGTATTCCGCTGGAACGGTACAGCAAGTGTCCTGACCAATCACAACTCATTATTTCTGTAGCCGGGATCCCGGGACCCGAGCTTCCATAGAAATGGGTTATAGCTGGCATCAAGAGGCCTTTGATGGTGTTCTGTACAGACACAGTAAATCCATAGATGTGTTAGTAACTTTTGCATAATCTTGAGCCCGTGCAAAGTTTTTTCTCAGCAATTACGCCACCGATCGTATTGATTTTGGGCGCAATCGAAAGAGAATTTCTTAATTAGCTGAAAGTTCAATTTTCAAAGTCGTACATAACTCATAGGCTTCGCAATTAAAGAAAATCACATGCCAATTTTACCCCCACCACCGCGAATCGTTTTATTCAGAGAAAGTATAGTCTCGGCGAGAGCCTCGGGCCAGCGGACGACAGGGCTGTCAATGTACTTGTCCCGAGACTCTACCGAGTCTCTTGATAATTTTTCACAATATGAAATTGTTCTGAGAAACGTTCAAATCCAAAAAAAAATCGCATCGAAGGTAAAAGTCATTTGTTACTCTATGGTGGCAGAGACTTACTTAGAAGAAAATCGATTCTTCTCAGACTTTCAGAATCCCCTGGTATTCACAATATTCGACGTCGATTTCGTATGGGTACAAATTATGTTTAAATATGTGCTAAAAGTACTTGTCCGGCCCATCACTTTTCATTCAAATTGCTCATTCAAATAAAAATCAGGGCTCTTCTAGATCTGATGGATCACATCTATGCCTACAGAGGGAAACAGAGGGAATTTAAAAAATTACCTCCAAGAGATTTTAACTTAATTGCATTCATTATAAAAAAATGCAAACAAATTTTTCTGTAATATCCAAGAGATATTATTGTGTATTTATGAAAAAGTATCCTTCGCACGATAAGCATTGTCCAGCCTCCAAATTAACTCCCCAGTTTATATTGATTTTATTTTTTTATTCATTGTGTTTGAAATGGTTTTTTTTTATAACCTTTAGTAATGAATTGCTCATTTGAAGCAAGTTTCGAGAGAACAGATCGAACAACGTCTTATAAATCATCGTGCATTTGTGTTTTGAACTACATGAGTGTCACATAGGGTTTCACTGAGACTACTGTCCAGGTTATGGACTTATCATTCACAACAGCATCATTTTTCTCCAGGAATTCCAGGAATCGCGCGTGTCATACTTGACTCGTGATATTTATCAAAATGTGTGCGTGACTATCGAAAAAAAAAAACATTACAATGCTGAGTAGATTCAAAAATTTCTTGTAATGAGACTTATTATTTATCATTTTCATTGGTTCCTACCGAATGGTATGTGTTCACTGAAGGGAATGTGAAGTGGAAATTGCTATTATTGCAATACGAACTTGAGAACAGTCAAGTTCAAATTACTTGGAGATGTTCTTTTTATTTCTATAAATTTTATTATATTTGTGATCATAGAAGAGCCCTGATTTTTTTTTCGAATGAGCAATTCGAATAAAAAGTGATGGGCTGGACAAGTACGTTTAAGACGTATTTGAACATAATTTGTACCGATCCAATCGAAGTTGAATGTTGTGAATAACACCAGGCGATCCTGAAAGTTGGAGGGGAATCGATTTTTCAAAGTCTGTGCCTTCTTGAAGTAACGAATGACTTTCATGTGAGTTTTTACCGATTTTCATATGTTCTGGTTAAAAAAAAGGTTGCCATCGTTCTTATTATTCAAAAGGAAGATTCTGCAATTTTTTATTTCTATTAATTTTTTAGTAATTTCAATGAAACGTACTGAGCCCGATGAGGATTCTCAACACTTATTTGTTGCTGGAGATTATATTGCGAATTACTGATAAATACTTGGCCTCGAATGGATATAATCAATTTTAGTACTGCACGTAACTTTCTTTATAACTTTTGCTTCATGAGCTTGTTTTTCCTCGAAAATAATTATTATGAATGATTAGTTACTCCTATGCATAAAACGTCATTTTTTCAATCAAAGTTTCTGATTTGTTGGGTAAATATTCCAAATGATCAATAAAAACTTGGCCTTCAATTGATATCATACATTTTTATATTGCATGTAACTTGGATAGTAAATTTTTCAATTTGTTTAATATTTATGATTTTGTTTGAAAATTTTTTACTTTTTCTTTATAGAATTTTTTTCGATTGTTTTTACCGAGACGACAAAGGACGGACAGCGTGTATAGCGGCAGCAGCGCGGCAAGCTACGCCTCTGCCGTAGACAATGCAGCACTGACGACGAGACAAAAAGCCACGACAGCAAACAACAAAGGAGACCTTACCGAACTGCTCCGGCTCATACACGAGACGGCGACGAAAATGGCCGAAGCAGCGAACGTACAAAAGAACATGAACATGACAGTCAAAACGGGAATTAAGACAATCCTCGAGACTGTGGACATCGCGCTGCACACGCAGATGGACACAGCTTCGGGAGAACGTCTCCCGGACAGCAACAACACAGGAACGGCAACGGACAACAACGAAGAGACGCCACGAACGAAACGAAAACGTTCGCCGACCGGAACAACGCCGGAGTCCTCCCAAAAGAGACCTCCGACAATGGGACCGCCTAAAGACTGGCAGACTGTGACACGGAAAGACAAGACAAAAAAAAACAGACGCAACAACCCGAGCTGACGGGAGCGGCCCGGCCCCCCGGAAACGGGGAAAGGCTGTTCTCGTCAAACCGGGAACGGACATGACGTACTCGGACATAGTACGGAAGATACGGTCGACGGTGGATCCGAAGAAGAGTCACGTGCAGGTGACGACTCTGAGGAAGATCAAAAACGGTTTGTGCTTGCTGAAGCTACAAGCGGACGCAAGCAGGCCGGACAAACGCGACGAATTTGAGCGACAAATACAGGACGCAATAGGGGAAGCGGGCAGCGTCAGGGCTCTGACCTCCAAGGTTCAACTGGAGATCATGGACCTGGACTGCGTTGCGACTCCGGATGACGTGACGGACGCTCTGAGACGAGAGACGGGACGAGACGTGGACTTCCGAGTTCACATTTTCGGTCCGAACCGTGCCGAGCAGTATATGGCGGTCTGCGAACTCGATTCGCGGGAAGCCGATGCGCTGCTTCGGCGCGACCGGATCGGAATTGACTGGGTGCATTGCCGCGTTCGGAAACGACTGACGGTGACGAAATGTTACAGGTGCCTGGGCTTCGGCCATGTGAAGGCCGAATGCAAAGGCACAGACAGGACGAAATGCTGCCGCAAGTGCGGTGCATCCGGACACCTCGCGACGGACTGCAAAAACAAACCGGTCTGTCCACTGTGCTCCGAGGCCGGGCACAAGGACGTAGCGCACCTTGCCGGAACCGGCAGGTGCGCCATGTTCCGAGCCGCGCTGGAGGAGTGCAGGAAGCAGGCCGGAAGACGGACAGAGTGATTCAGGGAAACCTGAACCGAAGTAGGACCGCAGACATGCTCCTACCACAGATAGCAGACGAACACGACGCGGACGTCCTGATCCTGTGTGAACCATACAGGAGAAGGTCGACTCAGACGTACATTACGAACGAGACAGAGACCACAGCTATCTGGGTAAGGGGTGCCACCCAATCCCGAGTCTCTAACCGCGGTGTCGGGGACGATTACGTCTGGGCTAAAGTCGGCGCTGTCACTTACGTCAGCGTCTACTTGACACCCAACTGCACCGCGGCCGAGTTCGAGAGGAAGGTGGCACTACTAGAAGACGGTATCAGGGACCTGCCCGGGGACGTCGTCGTTGCGGGAGACCTCAACGCGAGGGCGATCGAGTGGGGAATGACGGAAACGAACAGACGCGGACGACTGCTGCTGGAGATGGCCGCAAGGCTGGACCTAGCAGTGGTCAATACGGGACATACGCCGACGTACAGACGACCGGGATTTGGAGACTCCATCCCGGACGTGACGCTGACGTCGGACGGTATCCTGTCACGGCTGAGGGGGTGGCGGGTGATCGAGGACTATACAGCCAGCGATCACCAGTACATCACCTTGGAAGTGGCAGGACGGACAGAAACGAGACGAACGAGAGCCCACCAACCCCCACGGTGGAACCTTGACAGACTGGACGGACGAAAATTTTCTGAAGAGTTGATGGCAGCACCAGCTCCGATGACGAAAATTCCCCCCGAGCTAACTGGCCGGCAAAGGGCGGAGACACTGACAGACGAGACGGCCAAACTAATAGGCGGCTTGTGCAACAGCACAATGCCGAAACGACGACAGACACAGAAAAGACGACCACAATACTGGTGGACGGACGAGATCGCCGAATTGAGCAGAATTTGCCTGGCAAATCGGCGACGAGTGACGAGGGCTGGGGGCGGACCCGAAAGGGAAAACCTCCAGGTCATATACAAAACAGCACGGAAGACACTGACGAAGGCAATACGGGACAGCAAGACGCGATGCTGGAGGAAGCTTTGCGAGGAGGTGAACGAGGATCCCTGGGGAACCGGTTACAAGATTGTGACCGGCAAACTAGGGGCCCGAGTTCCACCAGAACTCAAAGACGCCGAAACAGCAGGACGGATTGTTGACGGATTGTTTCCGTCGCACCCGATACGGACGAACGCGACGGACGACGCTGACGTGCCGGCGCCCCCCGTCTTTGTCGCTGAGGAGCTCACCAGAGCAACGAAGGCGATGAAGAGTGGTAAGGCGCCGGGACCAGACGGAGTACCGGCTGAGATCCTCCGGCTCGTGGCTCGCCTACGGCCGGAGATACTTCTCGACCTGTACAACACGTGCTTGACGACAGGAACGTTCAGCGGTCGGTGGAAAGAGGCGAGGCTCGTCCTTATCCCGAAAGGTAAGGGCGACCCTAACACGCCCTCGGCCTACCGACCGTTGAGTTTACTTGACACGACAGGTAAACTCTACGAACAATTACTGAGACCGAGACTGACGGACGCGATGCAGGCCGGAGGGGGTCTCTCCGACCTGCAGTTCGGTTTCAGGAGGGGTCGATCGACGATTGGAGCAATCCAAAAGGTGGTTGACTCTTTCCTGGAACTGGACAGACACTGCCACGCAGCCCGACCTATCGTGCTGCTGGCGACACTGGACATCAGGAATGCTTTCAACTCGGCCAGGTGGGTGGATATCTTGGAGGCGCTGAAAAGCAACTTCGGGATCCCACCTTACTTGGCTCGGGTTGTGGAGGATTACCTGAAAAACAGACGTATAACGTACGAGACGATAGAAGGACACACGTACGAGACAGGTCACCGCTGGGGTTGCCCAGGGGTCGATACTGGGACCTGACTTCTGGAATGGCTTATACGACAGCTTGCTTCGGCTGGAGATGCCGCTCGGAGTGATCCTCGTCGCCTACGCTGATGACGTAGCGGCGGTGATTACAGAGCGATCTCCGGAACTAGCACAGTTGAAGTTGAACCAGACCATGAGACGAGTTGGACGTTGGATGACAGACCACGGACTGCATCTCGCAACGGAAAAGACGGAACTGACGCTCCTTACGAGAAGACGCATACAGACGATACTGCCCATGAGAGTGGGAGCACACGAGACGGAGGAAACGGCGACTGTTAATGGCGACAGCTCACTCGATCCTCCTGTACGGTGCGGAGATCTGGGCAGACTCCCTGCAGACAAAGAAGTACTGCAAGACGATGACGATGGTACAGCGACAAGGAGCGCTGCGAATCGCTTGCTCCTACCGGACAGTCTCTGCACAAGCTGTTCTGGTGGTGGCGGGCGTAATTCCCGTGGATCTCCTTGCGTTTGAACGTAAGAGGGTCTACGGGAGCAGCGCGGACATAGGACGGAAGAACGCGGCAATTGCCGAGCGCGAAAGGACGATAGACACTTGGCAAGGACGGTGGACAAACGGGAACGATGGCAACTGGACGAGACGACTTATACGGGACCTGAGGCCGTGGCTCGGAAGGAAGTTCGGGGACGTGAATTTTTACGTTACCCAGCTCTTGACGGGGCACGGTTACTTCCGACGGTACCTCCACAGAATGAACAGAGTACGGACACCTGACTGTAAGTACTGTGGACATGAACGAGACGACGCGGAACACACGTTTTTCGTGTGTGACCGCTGGACGAGACAGAGACAAGAACTGGAAATAACAGTTGGCAGTATTACCCCGGAGAATATCGTCGGGGTAATGCTGCACAAACCTGAGTGGTGGTGCTTAGTCGCCACCTACACGGAAACGATACTGCGACGTAAGAACGCGGACGGCTGCTTGACGGATGACTGAGCAGACGGAGTGACGCGACGTGACGATAACGGTGGGACAGAACGGACGAACGAACACAGACAGAACCCCCAGTCAGAAGTAATATCAACATAGTCCCTGGCTGGGGGGAAGGACAACAAGGAGGTGGCGGTTTTAGTGGGTAGGCCTATTTTTTGGGAGTCCCACATACCCATGTAGTCCGTAAGACTACATGGAATCCGTAAAAAGGATTTCCGCAACTCCTTGGTAAATAATAATAATAATAATAATAATAATAATAATAATAAATAAAAGGAATAAAAATGGCCGAAGAAATGGCTGAATTTAATGCTGCCTTAACGGCAATGAGGAATGAAATCGAAAATTTAAACATAAAAATAGAAGAATTAAGCGGCAGTATCGGAGCAGAATCAAATGGAGAGCCTGCGAGGGCCAGGCACCAGAAATAAATCGGTCAGTGTCGACTGTCAAACAACTCAAAGAAAGTTTAGAATTTATAACAGAATTCGAAGGAAACAATATCTCAGTGGAAACATTTTTTTTCGCAGTGAAGTCACTTCTGGAAGAAACTCCAGAAATTAAAAAAAAAATGTTTGTCCGGTTGGTAATTTCAAAAAAAATTATTAAAGATGCACGAAAAGCAATCGACGGTCACGATATTCGAACAACGGAAGATTTATTTCAAGTAGTTCGTACTAATTTTGGCGAGAGCAAGTCATACGAGATAACTCTGCTGGAAAAAAGTCAGTGTCAACAGAATAACGACAATGTGAACTCGTACAGTAAAAAATTCACAGAACATCATTTAAATGTGAAACGGGCAGTGACGAATGATCAAAGCTTGGATCCGAATCATCGACATGTAATACTCCAAAATGAAGAAAAACAAGAGCTGGTACAATTTATTCGAGGACTTCGGCCGAACAATAAATTGTTTGTCAAAGCAGGGAAACCAGCAACGATACAAGAGGCACAAAATCTTGCTCTGGAGACCGAAAAAGAAGAAGAAATGTCCAGAATATTGTTTAAAAAAACTGGCAATGATAATTCAGGAAATTCAAAGAAATTTAACAATCCTCAAAATTTTGTGAAAAAAAATCAAAACGCTCCATCAGAACCGACTCGAAGATTTCCGTGCCATGGATGTAGCAATATCGGTCATTTTATTAAGGACTGTCCTAGGAGAAACAACGTGTCAACGCAAAATTTTCCCTCGCGCCAAGCACCGAGCGTCCCATCGAATCGCATCGCATTCACCGGATGTCAAGAAAACGGGAGAATCCTGGAGCAGCCTTCGTCCTCGGAATACACAGCGCCTACGGAACCCGAGAACACTCCTTCCTGGCAGACACAGGAGCAGCAGTGAACGTAATAAAAAGGAAAGCACATCCGGACTACCGGTAAGGAAAACTCTTGCTTCAATTACAGGGATAAATAACACTCCCGTAATTTGTAATCAAGAATGTAAAATTTCGATCGGCAATGTTGATCACATATTCTTAGTAGTCCCAAACGATTTCCCCCTTGAAGAAGATGGAATCGCTGGTCAACCTCTTTTAACACAAGAAGATGCAATTATCTGTATGAAAGAACGTACAATAATTTTCAATAGAATGCGCTCGGAATCGAAGCTTTTTAAACTGAACAACTCATCTCCAAATAATTATTCTCCGTCTCGAAGCCAATTATTAAGAGAAAATACTCGAATCCAACACATTTTGAGTGAAAAAGATCGCGATAATATTTGGGAGATCATTGATGCATTTCAAGACGTATTTTACTTACCGGGTGACCCGCTACCGTGCACAAATTTAGCTGAACATGCAATAGAAACGAGTGATAACATTCCGGTGAATGTTAAACAATTTCGGCATCCGCCGGCTCAACATGAAGAAATCTTGAGACAAGTAGAAGAAATGAAAGAAAAGGGAATTATTCAAGAATCGAATTCACCATACAACTCACCATTATGGGTAGTTCCAAAAAAAATAGACGCATCCGGAAAGCAAAAATGGAGAGTAGTGGTAGACTTTAGAAGAGTCAACGAAAAAACTTTACAGGATGCTTATCCGTTACCAAATATCGAAGAAATACTGGATCAGTTGGGTAACGCCCGATATTTTTCAGCATTCGATTTGCCTAACGGGTTCCATCAAATTCCAATGAAAGAACAAGATAGGAAAAAGACTGCATTTAGCACACCTCATGGTCATTTTGAATATTTGAGAATGCCTTTCGGCTTGACAAATGCTCCTGCAACGTTTCAGAGAATGATTGACAACGCTCGAAGAGGATTGATTGGTAGAATTTGCTTCGTCTACTTGGATGATATCGTTATCTACGGGAAAACTTTAGAAGAACACAATGAAAAATTGCGCATATTTTTTGAAAGAATGCGAGAAACGAATTTAAAACTTCAACCCGACAAGTGCGAGTATTTGCAGCCTGAATTGCAATATTTAGGCCATATCATTACCGAAGAAGGAGTAAAGCCAAACTCTGAAAAATGCAAGAGCGTTTTAGAATTCCCACAGCCAAAAAACGTTAAGAATATCCGTCAATTTCTAGGACTTACAGGTTACTACCGAAAGTTTATTAAAGATTACAGCAAAAAAACGAAACCATTGACGCAACTACTGCAGAAAGATATCAAATTTCAATGGGGTATGGAACAGGAAAAATCTTTTGTCACTTTAAAAAGGGAATTGTGTGAAAAACCGATTTTGGCATATCCTGACTTTTCGCGGAATCTAGAGTCGCGGCAGCGACTCTGAGACAAGTACATTTATAAGATATATGACGAGTTGCTGCCAGAGACTCTTTACCGGAGCGATAGCGTTTCCAATTGTTTTCGAAAATTTTCAAAATTTGTTTCTTCAATAATTAATTAACTATATCATTTCGGAGAATATTATACGTTGACATATTTTTTATTATTTTTTTTCTTTCGATTGCGACCTCATCGAACTCTGTAGGTTGACGCGTTGAAGAGATATTAATTATTTATTTTTTAATTGCATCAAAAAATGGGTCGGATTTTCGCACACATTTTTGATGTTTATTTGTTTTATATCTAGTGACAAATCTGGTGCCATAATACATTTTATATACCGATATATTTTTTTTCTGGTGCCATAATACCAATATATACCTATATATTTTCGTGTCGTATGACGTATGGTGTGTTGTTTATGCTGATAGATGATGAGGTTATAAAGATCGCGATTTGACAGTTCACCGATATCCCGGTCGGTAGTACAAGTATATACCTATATATTTCCGTTATGATATGACGTATGGTGTGTTATTTCAATGCTAACTAAATGAGGTTATCAAGATCGCGAATGTTACAATTCACCGAAACTGTTCCAATTTTTTCCGGTTCTGTAGAAAATAAATAAAAGCAGTACAAAGTTTTAGTGAAAGTGGTGAGAAAAAAGTGAAGAAGAAAGAGATAAAGACCGAGGAATCCAAGAGTGTTGTGTAACGGAAAAAAAACCGAAAATTGTCAACAACGTTCGGATTGATGGTAAAAATATTTAGAAAGGTTATATTTTTTCTATATATATCTTGAGATGTAGTCCGGATTCTGAAACATTAGAAATAAAAATCCATGCCTTCGCTCTTTCTCATCAGCTCTCTCTCTCTGATTGTATCATCAGACTTGTCGATGTTTGTTATTGCAGAATATCTAAAGACGCGGCATCGTCTTGTAATAAAATAACCCAAAACAGGAATGACGAAAAAGAGCCAGGGACTACAAAAATATAGAAAGGCAGTATAATCGCATTGTCTGTAAACGTATAACAGACTATTCGAAAGTGCTTGATTACAAAATTTCTATTGGCAAATCGAAACTGAGGCAATCAGTATTTTTTTGCATCGGTGGAAATTTTTTCATCAAAAGGACTAAATTGATAATCACGGAGAGTTTTCACTTCAATTCCAACAAAGTAAAATTTAAATTCGAAATAAAATATGTCCGCGTGTGTGTATATGTGTGTATTAGGGTGGTAAAATAGCTAGAAAATTCTTGAAAAAAATCACACGTATTCTTTAGAAGATTCTCAATACTTTTTGTTCTGGAACATTTCTTTGTTATGTCAAGACTTTCGAGAAAAAAAATCATACAGATTTTCATCATGCTGTTTTGCAAAAGCCGCTATTATGCAAAAACTGAGTTTGAAAAAAGTGTTTATAACCAGTGTTCTGGACTCGTCAGACCTTAAGAACATCTTTGCTGGCGATAATATGGTTATTTGAGAGCAGCAACAGTAAGGGAAATCGCTTTGAAAAAAAAAATGTTAGAAAATCTTGACTTTTCAATTAAAAACGAATAAATAATGAAGATTTTGATTTAATTTTACAAAATAAATGCAAGATTCTGAAAGAGCACTCTCAAAAACCCCCTATATCAGATTTTGTTCTTTACTTAAAACTGCGTACTTGAAATTGTGTGTCCAAAATTGTCGTTTTGCGCATTAATGGGTTCTTATAGTGATGCTATACAACATTTTAAGGGTAGGAGTTTTGAAAATTTTTTTCGTGTAGCAACATGCTTGTAAAACAATTTATGGAAATTTCAAGATTTTCCAAATGTATTGAGGCCCACAGTATAATCGTGACCACAAACGCAGAAAAATTCCATGTATTATGAACAGAAAACTTCAACCCCCATGGTCGAGGGTTGAGCATTGTTCTACAAATCTGACAAAATTACAGCATTACTTTTTATGTATTTCGAACCAATTTAGGGGGCGAAAAGGGTAAAATAAATTTGATCCCAAATAACTACCACCCTAGTGGGTATTAAAATACCTAAAACAACTTGCATGCATAATAAAACGATTTTTATTTTCAAAAAAACTGATTCGGCTTGAGGAGGTCACCCCCCATGGCAGCCGCATTTTTTGGGGTTTCCTCGATTTTTTGCGACGAGAAAAAAACACAGACTTAAAATTTAAAGAGTTTATTCATTGGTATTTCAACTTTATGATAGAATTTTTTAACTCTGATGTCTCGAGTTAATTCCGTGTAAAATTAATCCACAGGATCCCATATGCTTCTCCATGGTGTCCACGATTCCCGGGGGTTCCGTTTATCTGCGATCAAAAAACCGAGGAGCGTTTTGATTTGTAAAGCAGTGGGCTATTGCCTGAACTAAAATCATACAGAAATATCGAAATTGAAGGATTATTGAGCTATGCAACATTTTGAAAAATTGAAATAAGGTTTTTCTAAACGGAAAAATCCTTCAATGTTTAATATTTCTGTAAAATTTTAATTCAGGTGATAACCACTGCTTTACTAATCCAAACGCTCCTTGGTTTTTTGATCTCAGATAAACCGATCCCCTAGAATCGTGGAGACTATGAAGAAACATATGGGTTCCTGTGGAGTAGCTTTACACCGAATCTACCAGAGATATCAGAGTTAAAAAATTCTACCATCGAGTTGAAATACCATTGAATAAACCCTTTAAATTTCAAAAGTCTATGTTTTTTTCTTTGCCGCAAGAAAATTGCGAAAAAACCCTACAAAATTCGGCCGCCATGCGGGGTGACCCCCTATGTTGGATTTAATTATTCCAATCGATCAATATCGCGTTATCTTGAAAAAAGATTCGAGTGCCTTAGTCATTGAAATCCTGTCGTTATTTAACGACATCGAAATTTATTATTCGTTGTAATTTTTTGAGTTTTTAAATAAATTAGCCGTAATTTGATTAAAAAATTTTTGTTTCCTTTTTTTTGATATCTCTTTCAATGAGACAGGGAATAATTTTAATTAAAAAATTTTTCAATAAATGTCTTTTCGCAAGTACACTCTGATGGGTGATAATATGATCATTACATCTGAACGGTAGTCTCAGTGAATAAACCCTACATATATTACTCATACATGTAGTGTGCATTTCTTGGTACGAACAAAAAATGAATTAATAATAACAGAATGTCATCTATATTGTGCCCTAATATGAAGAATTTGATTTTCCAATATCCTGTAAAATTTTTTCAAGTTCACAGTGCACAAAAAGTAGTCAAATCAAACCATAAGTAACAGCACGAGTGCTGTTAAAAAATTGGAGACAAGTACATTTATGTTTGATGTCACCTGGACAGTAGTCTCAGTGAACGCCTATGAGACACTCATGTAGTTCAAAACACAAATGCACGATGATTTATAAGAAGTTGTTCGATCTGTTCTCTCGAAACTTGCTTTAAATGAGCAATTCATTACTAAAGGATATATATAAAAAAAAACCATTTCAAACGCAATGAATAAAAAAATGAATCTGTTAAATCATGGTAATGCGTGAAAAACGTTTGGTTCAAAGGAACAAAACGTGGTCAAATAAATGCAAAAGTGACAAGTACATCGGATGACGAGTGAAAAAAATTCAAAACATAATAGTATGTAAAAAAAATTACGAAACCAATTGTAAATAATTTCAACAAAACAATTAAGAAAAGCTTTTACAAATCATGAAAAAATATTATATTAAAAAAAAATACAAATCTGTAATTATATTGTAAAGGGAAAAAAAAATTTAAATAGGACGTGAGAAATTCAATCTTACGGGAAGCACCCGGAACTTGAGAAAGTTCAAGTGAATCAAAAAAGTTACCATCTGAGTTATGTGCAGCACTACAATTTATGGCATCAATCGGAGGATAAGTATTTTATTAGTATATAATACATAATTTTTCACAATATGAAATTATTCTGAGAAACGTTCAAATCCAAAAAAAAATCGCATCGAAGGTAAAAGTTATTTGTTACTCTATGGTGGCAGAGACTTACTTAGAAGAAAATCGATTCTTCTCAGACTTTCAGGATCCCCTGGTATTCACAATATTCGACGTCGATTTCGTATCGGTACAAATTATGTTTAAATATGTGCTAAAAGTACTTGTCCGGCCCATCACTTTTCATTCAAATTGCTCATTCAAATAAAAATCAGGGCTCTTCTAGATCTGATGGATCACATCTATGCCTACAGAGGGAAACAGAGGGAATTTAAAAAATTACCTCCAAGAGATTTTAACTTAATTGCATTCATTATAAAAAAATGCAAACAAATTTTTCTGTAATATCCAAGAGATATTATTGTGTATTTATGAAAAAGTATCCTTCGCACGATAAGCATTGTCCAGCCTCCAAATTAACTCCCCAGTTTATATTGAAATGACGGCAATTTTTACTACACATTTTATTCTTCAAACGAATTTTATTCGTTATAGCAACTAATCTATTCTATTACTGAAGATATTCAGCTGATAATAAATCGCAATTCAATAAATTTTCGAGCAGATTCGTCTGTACAATTTCATTTTTTTATGGTCACGTACACAATTGCACTTTGTTGAAATGGTTGAAATCAACATTAAAAAATGAGTGCGACACGGGCATTTCTTGAAATTCGATGAAAAGTGATTCCCTAGTGTATTACTATATACACTTTCTTAAAAAAAAATTTTCGATATATCGGAATGTAAAGCCTCTATCCGTTGCAATGGTTTTGTTTACTCGATGCCATGAATTGTTGCGAAGAGATAGTTGCCGCCGAGCATATGTGGAATGATGTCCAAATTCTAGTGGGCGTGTAACGCCAGCGTTAATGCTAGTTCCATAAAAATAACGCAGAAATTAACGTCTAGTTTGATTTTTATTTGAATGAGCAATTTGAATGAAAAGTAATGGGCCGGACAAGTACTTTTAGCACATATTTAAACATAATTTGTACCGATACGAAATCGACGTCGAATATTGTGAATACCAGGGGATCCTGAAAGTCTGAGAAGAATCGATTTTCTTCTAAGTAAGTCTCTGCCACCATAGAGTAACAAATGACTTTTACCTTCGATGCGATTTTTTTTTGGATTTGAACGTTTCTCAGAATAATTTCATATTGTGAAAAATTATGTATTATATACTAATAAAATACTTAAAAAAAATTTTGTTTAAAGTTTTTTTTATGGGTGGTTATGTATTATATACTAATAAAATACTTATCCTCCGATTGATGCCATAAATTGTAGTGCTGCACATAACTCAGATGGTAACTTTTTTGATTCACTTGAACTTTCTCAAGTTCCGAGTGCTTCCCGTAAGATTGAATTTCTCACGTCCTATTTAAATTTTTTTTTCCCTTTACAATATAATTACAGATTTGTATTTTTTTTTAATATAATATTTTTTCATGATTTGTAAAAGCTTTTCTTAATTGTTTTGTTGAAATTATTTACAATTGGTTTCGTAATTTTTTTTACATACTATTATGTTTTGAATTTTTTTCACTCGTCATCCGATGTACTCGTCACTTTTGCATTTATTTGACCACGTTTTGTTCCTTTGAACCAAACGTTTTTCACGCATTACCATGATTTAACAGATTCATTTTTTTATTCATTGCGTTTGAAATGGTTTTTTTTTATATCCTTTAGTAATGAATTGTTTTACGTTAACTACAGATGCTTCGGATATTGCTTTGGGAGGAATTTTGTCTCAGGAAAAGAATGGTAAGGAACATCCTATTGCTTATACTAGTCGTGTTCTGAATAAAGCGGAACGAAATTATTCAACGACAGAAAAAGAACTCCTAGCAATCGTGTGGTGTGTCAAACATTTTCGACCATATCTTAACGGCCGAAACTTTAATATTATCACCGACCATCGCTCATTAACTTGGTTAATGAATCATAAAGATCCTCATTCACGACTTGCAAGATGGCGAATCGCTTTACAGGATTACGAATACAGGATCGATTACAAGAAAGACTCACTAAAAGAAAAGAAAGGTTCACGAAGAGCCAGTACCAGAAGAGGAGACTAGAAAAAGAAAACGAAGGAACGAGCCAGAATCGTGTCGGAAAAGGATGTGTTACCCCAACGAAAACGAAGAGGAATCAGAACAGCAAGTAAAAGAAACATCGACGGAAGATTATCGTTACGAAAATGCCGCGTACCAAGATGATCTACACGAAGAACACCCATTCGAGGAATTGGAAGAAATCGAACAGCCAATGATAAAACTAGGGAAGAAGATATTCTTGACGAACTCTCCAATACCCGAGGGTAGTATAGATGTTTCGTTTATCAGGAAAGACGATGAGGACGAGGATGCATAGAATTTAGAAGTCTACTACGAGGAGGGCGACCGAGAATTTCATGTGGTAATTGGTATAAAAGTTCAAAAAAATTCAACAGAAATAAGAAACAATCGAAAAAAATTCTATAAAGGAAAATAAAAAAATAAAAAAATTGACAGTTATGAATAGGAGCCACTAATCATTCATAATAATTATTTTCGAGAAAAAAGAAGTTCGTGAAAAAAAAGTCATAACGGAAGTTACGTCCAGTACTAAAATTGATTATATCTATTCGAGGCCAAGTATTTATCAATAATTTGAAATATAATCTCCGGCGACAAATGAGTGTTGAGAATCCTCGTCGGGCTCAGAATGTTTCATCGAAATGACTAAAAAATTAATGGAAATAAAAAATCGTAGAACCTTTCTTTCGAATAATAAGAACGATATAAACCCATTTTTTTTAACCTGAACATATAAAAATCGTTAAAAATTCACATGAAAGTCATTCGTTACTTCAAGAAAGTACAGACTTTAGAAAATCGATTCCTCTGCGATTTTCAGGATCCCCCGGTATTATTCACAACATTCAACTTCGATTGGATCGGTACAAATTATGTTCAAATACGTCTTAAACGTACTTGTCCGGCCCATCACTTTTTATTCAAATTGCTCATTCGAAAAAAAATCAGGGCTCTTCTATGATCACAAATATAATAAAATGGATGGAAATAAAAATAATATCTCCAAGTAATTTAAACTTGATTGTTCTCGAGTTCGTATTGCAATAATAGCAATTTCCACTTCTCATTTCCTTCAGCGAGCACATACCATTCGGTAGCAACCAATGAAAATGATAAATAATAAGTCACATTACAAGAAATTTTCGGACCTCCTCAGCCATGCAATGTTTTTTTTTTTCGATAGTCACGTACATATTTTGATAAATATCACGAGTCGAGTACGACAAGAGCGATTCCTGTAATTCGAAGGAAAATTATTTTCTCGGAAATTACGGTTCTTTAATATTAAGACATGGATTAACTTCGTTTTTGATTTTTTTTGGAATGAGTTTTAACATTTCTTAATAATATTATACTACATATAATTGCCTGTGGTAATTTCTTTCAAAAAATATGGTCAAAGACTGTCCATTAACTAGTACGATCCGCTTTAACATCCTTAAAACAAACGACAGGACCAAAAAAGTCGAATGAACCCAAAATCATGCTGATTTTGGGTTCATTCGAAAGGTAATTTCTTAATTAGTCTCCAGTTCAATTTACAAAGTCTCAATAACTCATGAGTTTCGTAAATAAACGAAATAGTACTCTGATTTTATGCCCACACCTGCGAATCGTTTTATTCAAAGAAAGTATAGTTTTGACGAGCCTAACGCCAGCAAACGACAAAGCTGTCAATTTACTTGTCCCGAGACTCTGTTGAACCCTTTGATGATCGTTCATGGATGGAAAAATGAAAAATTCCGGGAAAAAGGAAATATAAAAAGTAGTAAATATTTGTATACACTCACTGATAGATGAAGCGTTCGTTCTCTGAACTGAAACGTACACAGATATTCAAAGAGGTTATATCGGAGGCTCAGAGTCAAAATAATTTTAAATTTTGATTGAAAAATAATAACTAAAATAATTATTTCTCCACAAATTGGATTTCGCTTTGGATTTCGTGTTCACAAAATTTTACGTAGTTAAGTTGAAAGATAATTTTCACGTGAGAAACGATACAACCATCTTAAAATCAAATTGACCGCAGTTTATGTAATGGGTGATAAATTCATCTATTCATAAACAGAAACATCAAGTTTTTAAGAGTCGTTAGGGGCGCGCAAATTCTATACTTTGAAGGGAGCTTATCAGCAACCAACACAGAGCGATGCACTGTTTCACAAGTCGGTTTCAACTAACGAAAACAGAATAATACGAGCACCTTACACACTGTGTTACACTGTGTTGCTTGCTGAGCAGCTCCCATTAAAATAGAGGTCCCTTGACATTTACATCTAAAAGACGATCACAAACCTCAATGGTAAAACATCCCCAAGCGTAAAGTGGGTAGAGTAAAAGCTTTTTACAAGTGCTCAATACGGTTTTTTTTTATTCCTGTATTCATTTGTTAGCTATTACGATACAAACATTCTGATGAAGTTTTAACCGTTAATGTTAAAACAAAAAATATAAAATCAGTAATCAGTGTTGTGTCCGCGAAGACCGTCGCGAAGGGACGAGTTATCAAGGACGAGTATTTAAGGAATTTAGGCCAAAAGAGCTGAACTCCAACTCGATACTTTTACAACAAGTTAACAATAAGTTTATTTAAGAAGTTACAAATTCGAGGTTTTATTGCCTCGAGACCAATCGTTACAATTCTCGTCAAAGACTGTCGAATTTTGGTTAGTTGGTAAATTTATAGACTCGGGGGTTTTTTCCCCTCTCGCCCCAATATGGCGTGATATTCTTTCTCGAAGTTTCGGTGATGACATCGAGGGTCGATGCGCTCGTTCGGGAACGTCGATATTTCGCCGTCGATGCATTTATGCTGAGAACGCTTAATTTATATACTCTTTATTTTAGGAGTGCGATGTACGGGCACAACATCAGGAAAGTCATAAATCCTTATTGAGTAATTAATAAGAAATTATAACACTTCATGAATAACTTTCCGTTCAAGCTTTCGATTAATATATTTCAAATATACTAGTGTGGAAAATTACTCTTCCACAATAACTAAAATATTCTAGATTTTTATGTAAACTCGAAATCACGAAATTTGGATAAAATAAATAAATTAGTTGAAACGATTGAAATGTTACAATGCGCAATTACAATTAATAAATCATGGAAAAGCTTTCGTGAAAGGAAAATATTGTATTATTTCTAAGGACTTAAAATTAAATTCTTTTGATTTCAACAAATTTCAACGTTTTTCAAGAATCGACCTTTTTTCACAAATGAGTATAACTAGATCATTTTTTTTGAAAATTCTTTTCTCCATTCCATGCACTGCACGAATTTCGTTTTACTGCAGATGATACCAAAAAACATTAATAATCATATGTAGGATAAAAAATGTATAATATGAATAATACTTCTACTGTGGAGTCAATATAACATGAAGTTTAATGTGTCAATGTTATAATATATCTTTATTTTTGTCTATACATCGCTTACTCAAAGTTCTCATTCAATTAATTTTACAATTAAATAATTATTGTTAACCCGTTTTTTCATTCATACATGATTTATTGCTATCAACGTGTTAATAATTTTTTATTTGTCTTTGCTGCTGCAAAGTCCGCTGAGTGGTTTGAATTAACTGTATTTTTCAAGACCAACAATTTTTATTTGGTTTTTTTTCAGGCGTGAAGATATTACCTAAGGATAACGATCGCAACATCGAGGCGACAAAGACCGGGTAACGAAAAGGACTACGGAATCGATAAACGACAATTTATTTGGACCACTGAAAACGTGAGTTGAATCTGGCCTCAGGTAATGGCGCATCTTTTGGTAATCCTGGAGTCACATCCTCGTATATAATACGTTTTTCTGGCTGTGGTTTTGGTCGTGTCGAATCATGAATCTTCACTTCGCAAAAATAACCATAGCCCGGACGTTCGATATTCAACTTGTCCAACACGCACTTGTCATAGACCGCTTGAGTCTGACGGCAACTAAAGTAATAATTAAAACACAATATTTTTCAATTTATTCATACTTTTTTCTACTTAAGATGCGGAGAACACTCTGTGTGGTTATACTATTATTTGTGACATGAAATGTAGTTTCAAACGTGAATGCTATTGACGTGAAGAAATTCGAAAATCAGTTTTGTTGAGATTATAATCGTGGAAGTGTTTTTATAAAACTCAATGTCTAATACTCCTAATCTATTATTAAGACTTCCACTTTAACATACATATATTTTATACTAAGGTAGCCAAAAAATATTGGTGAATAGTAATAAATCTCTGGAATACTTCTGAGCTGATTCTCTATATTTTTATTGACCGTTTGAGCCAAACAGGTGTCTAAAGCTAATTTGAATACTATCTTTGCAAATTATAAATTGTAAAATAGGTCATATAGTTAAAACTTTTATTACAGATTTAGATTCTGATTAATTTGAAAAACCTCAACCGGTTGACTGGTATTGTATTGTATGTCTACAAAAAAAAAGTCGACCCCATTCTGATAATACACAATGTGTACATATTGAAATAACATTTTAAATTTTTAAACGATTTCATAAAAAATAACTATACAATAGTTTTTCGGGTTGGTGATTCCATTTCTAAACTTAATTTTTACCTTGCTACCCTTGGGAGGAGTCAAAATTAAGGGTTGAGGGTGGAATAGTTAGATTTTTCAATGAAAAGGTTTTATGCTATATTACATAAAAAGTGTATTATGTTTTTTAGGGCACTAGACTCTTTTATCGAAATAAAATAAATTCGCTACTTGCCAAGGGGTGAATATTAAGAATTGGGGATGAACTTTTCACATTTTCCATTTGCAAGTTTTTATGTCATATGACATGAAGATTTCAAGTTTTTCAAGATGCTAGACTCTTATCGGAAAAAAAACAAAATTCGCTATTCTCAGAGGAGTGAAAAATAAGGGTTGAGTGTGAAATTTTCAGATTTTTCGATGGAAAGTACATTATATTACATAAAAACTATACGTTTTTTAGAGCACCAGATCCTTCTATCGAAATAAAACAAAACTCGCTACCTGCAAACGGTTAAAAAAAGGGTTGAGGGTGAAATTTTTAGATTTTTCACTTGCAAGTTGTTATGCTATATGACAATAAATTTCCAAGTTTTTTAAGAAAATATATCTATCCATTTTACCCAAAAATGATTATATACGACGCAATTTGCAGCTGACATTTTGAATTGTGTCATACTATTCATGTTTAGACAAAGCATCGCAAAAAACAGTTATTAACCAATTTTTGTCACAATCGATCGGCAATTGATAAAGTTATTTAAATTCGTATATTCTACAATACCAATCAAAAGACTAAAGTGAATCGTAATTTTTTATCCATTTGGGGGTAACCAATCAATGTCCTGAGAAACTTGAAATTTCCACGTCTAATATATAGCATTTATGTATAGAAAAAAAAACTGGCAAGTTGAAAATCGGAAAATTTCACCTTTGACCCTTATTTTCACCCCTTTGGTGATAGTAAACTTTGTTTTATTTCGATAGAAAAGTCTAGTATCCTAGAAAACTTGGAATTTTATGTAATATAACATAAAAACATGCCTTTGAAAAACCTGAAATGTTCACATTCAATCCTCATTTTCACCCCTTTCAAGGGTAGCGAAGTGAAAACTAAGTTTGGGAATGGAATCAGCAAATTTGTAAACCTGCAGAAACAAATATCAGTAACTTATTGGATCGTACCAGTTATGGCACACAAACTGAAAAAAATTTTGAGTCAACCGATTATTAACAGAGTATATTGAGTAAAGAATAAAAATGGTTTTCAATTGAAACCATAAAATATGTATTTGATAGTGATTCTATAATACATGATTTCCAGGACATAAATGACAAAAAAAATTAAAGGTTATCAAATAAACTATCAGTTATGGATAATATTAAGTTAAAAATAGTAATAATGGAAACAAATTGTTATGAGAGATGATTTTTACTTACTATTCAAAAGCACCAACTCCGCTTGATTTATCAATACAATTGTAATACTGTGTAAACTCGTTGTAGCAATTCTTCTTTATTTTTCTGAAGAAATCAAGGGCACACGCAGTTACAGCTTTGCCTTCGTCTATACATTTACGAACATCCTGTGTTTCATCGCGACATAGCATGAATTCCTGAAATTTTTTTTTGAGTATTCAAGGCAGTTCACAATTGATTTTGTTAAATTCCTGCATAGAGAGATAACAATAATTCAAGTTAATTTCAGATGGATCATGCACTAATGAAAGATATCAAAAGATGCATCATATAATATATTAAAAAATTCTGAATCAGTGGATCTCTGTACAAAATCTGTTAATAAAAATAGAAGAAGAATGTTTAAAATCTTCAATTTGAAGAAATTTAAACTTCTAATGATAAAAACATTTTGATTATCCCATTGGCTATCTAACCAAAAGGTTAGAATTGATTCCATAGTGGATTTTACAACCAGGATTTCGCTCGAAACGATTACAAAAACGACCGAAATCGGTTGTTTATATTTTTAAATTTATTATTATTTTATAATAATCATTATGATTATTAAATATCATAAATTATTATTAAATTAAAATTTAATTATTAAAGTACATTTGTTGAATTTTTTGAGGTTACAAAACAGTAAAAAGTACGAGTCTCTTAAAAAGCATTGATCATTTTACTGAAAGTTAATCACACGTCGTTGATATTCTTCAGATTGTACTAGAGTGGGGAATAATTATGTAATTATGTAACATTTATCTGTTGAGAAAACTGAAGGAATACAAAGTCTCTTTCGACAGTTTGAATATTATTAAAAAAAAAAAAATACGGCTTATTGGATATTTTAAAAATTATCAGCAAAAGCAGAATAACTTACGTTATTATGGTATTCGCAATATTTTCCCATAGTAAAGGCCGCCGCCTGTAATAGCGGAAAACTGACATTTAGCTCCGGAACCGTAAGCTCGTCTACGGTAGGTAGGCTTGTACTATTTGTTACCACCATTTTCGCGAAAAATATGTATGAAAATATATTGAACGGGAAATGTCGAAAGTTTAATGTCTCTCAAAAAAAAATACCGAGTGCGTTCGTAATTTACAATCTTGGCGGTCCACAATCAATTATCACAAAACTTCAACACTTCGACCAGGGAGATTAGAATCAGAGAATATATAGATACATAAATTTACATGGAGAAAGAACAACAGGCCGTATGGGCGCATTTAGCTGGGAGGTGGGAGGGTACGCCTGGTGTCCACCCCAACCACCGTGGCGCTGTTTAATACAGGGGTCTGTCTGACAC
This sequence comes from Venturia canescens, assembly GCF_019457755.1. NCBI lineage: Eukaryota > Metazoa > Arthropoda > Insecta > Hymenoptera > Ichneumonidae > Venturia > Venturia canescens. The sequence goes on from NC_057427.1 coordinate 18,696,065, forward strand.
CTCCATAAAGTTAGCCAGACAACTTCGACTTTCTTAATTTTAATAATTTTTTATAATTTATATCTTTAGTTCTGTATAGTTAGTGGAATAAAACAACAATTCTTATTTTTTATTGTTGCTATATCTTGGAAATTATTCTCGCAATTTTTTGCCGTTATTATTATAACGTTCGAAAAATTATTTTATTAATAGTAAATTAATGAGATCATGGCCACTATTTAAAAATCTGCAGAAAAATCTGATTTTTTTACACAGCATAGAAAAATGTTCGAAAATTACGTTAAAAAAAATTGAGGGGAGGTTACCGAACATTTAAGCAAGAAAATAAGTATTAAAAATTGGACATCGTAGTGGCAGTAAATGGATCGTGATTTTTCAATCAAATTTAAGGGATCGTAAATGCTGGAAAAAAAAAAATTAAATCATATACGTATTCGTTGAACATTTATCTTGTTAATGGCGTTATAAAAATATCAGGTCACCGAAACTTTAAGAATGAAATCATAAATTAACTACGATTATCGCTCACGATGTATCGTTGAATACTAGGTTCGGTACGACATCGGCAACACCGCTCTATCAGCTGTTTATATATATGTATATCGACGTATATCGTGTTTAGTTGTGACGTGCTTACATTAGTGTATCGGTACTGTACAGGCGTGTATACTTTCTCGGTATAATTAATAGAAAAATTTTTTTTGTTCATATTTATACAAATATTGTGATAACAAAAATATTTGTAATCACAAATAATGACGTAACCTCAAATTCAAATAAATTGTTGGTTATGTGTATCAAGTCATATGTGAGTGACAAGCTATCAGTTTACCGTTGGCAAGGTAGATATATCTCTCCACCAACAACAAAGTTGCCAAATCAAAAAGTTAACTAGTCAAATTTTTACTAATAATGATATTTTTTTTTATATAATTGATAATTACAACGGACTAATTGATTAGTTATGTTAATTTTTAGATCTATAAATTTTGAGAGAATATAATAGCACCAATCCCTTTCATGACAAAAAATTCAGTTGTTCAACGCTCGTGTGGTGGGCATGATCTCATTAAAAAAGATTGGGCGTATAGTTGGCGAAAATTAACTTGAAAATCGTTTATTTTTTACAAAATCAACCAGAAATTATCTGGGAAATGCATGTATAATATTGAATAATTTATGAAGTGATTTTTTTTATCACAATAACGCGAAAATAGAATCAATGGATTTTTCTGGTGTACCCAGCTGACCCATCTTTCATATTGGATGTACGTGTAGGATGCCGCAGTGTCATAAAGTTAGCCGGGCAACTTTGAATTTTAAACTTTTTAATAAAATTAATATCTCAAGGTGGTCGCGTGGTGGTCGATGGTAGCGCAATTAAAGTGCTTGGTGGTTTTTAATTTTTAATAAATACATTTATATATATTGTAACGGTACGTTTGTGCTAGTGCACACCGTCACGCGTGGATTCGAGCAATTCTATGTTTAAGAAGAGCGGACATGAAAGAAAAACAAAAGTGCGATGAAATTAAATTGAAAATAACAAATTATTTATTGAATTTTGAATATTCACGGATCAAATTACAAAAATAAATGAATTTTGTTTTGCATGAGAATTTTGTTTCCGGTATTTTTCTTGATAATACTTGATTTTTATTGAAATTTCGCAATAATCTAATTTTTCGATATTTTTCGCAATTGTGACAACTAGTCTCTTGCCAACGCTTGTCTTGATAAATTTTCCATTAATTTTATGTGATAATCTGATAATTGAGCTATAATTCTTAGAAACTCACTTTTTGACTCTATACAATACAAATTGAGTGTGACGAGTGAATTTTATTTGCTTTTTCACTCTCTTGACTCGATATAATTCAAATAAATTGTTTTCAGTGAGTTAAATTGGTTTCGAATAATTTAATTAGCTCAAAATGATAAATGACTCGAAATTGTCTCGTTTTGAGAATAAAGAAAATACTCAGATTTGATTGGAAATGAATTAATTTGATTAGTTGAATCACCACTCAGAAAACAATGATTCGTTGAAGGAAAAGAAATCCACCCAGAGATCTTGAGACAGAACGAAGCCGAACTGTCCCGGCCCCTCTGGCGTGGAAAGGTAGGAGTCCTACCCAAGAATCTTGTGACCGAACGAAATCGAACGGCCACGGCCCTCTTGGATAGAGAAAGGATTGGAAATCTACCAGGAATCTTGAGACAGAACGGAATCGAACTGTCCCGGCCCTCCTGGATAGATCGGAAACTCTCACCTAAGAATCTTGAGTTCAAACAAAATCGAATGAACCCGACCCTCTTAGCGTGAGAGAGGAAAGGTGTTATTTTTGAATTATGAGTGGGATAATAGCGATATTATTGAGCTATTTTGAGATGAGCTAAAAAAAATTTATATTTCTTTATTCTCGTTATTATGGCGAGTTTACGTGGAGAAATCCTGAGGCAAGACTGGCGTTTGATATTTGCGAGTGCGAGTCAAGCTCTCCAAGATTCGAGACGAAACTGGCTCTTTGTTAGCTCAGAGAGCGTTATTTCTTTAGCGAGTCTAGCGTGGCGAGATTCGAGACGAGACTGGCTACCGGAGCTCCTGCGCTCGGGTTTTTATACTCTCTCTAACAAAGGAAATAATAATGATAATACACTTGGACTTTGTCCCTTTTTCTAATTCGCTGCGTGACTTAATCTCGAACCAGGGACTCCCACTCTAAATTCTCTGATTGGTGCGCTAACTCCCCCCGCGTGGGTCCCAATTGGCTGAGTCGAGCTGTAGTCACAACGCGCATGTGCAAGAATTTGATATAATTCAATAAAACAGTTTTTTATTGTTTTTATGCACAATTTGTGTCTCTTTTAATTATTTTGTTTCATCCTCTATTAATTTTCTGAACAATAACATTTTTCTTTTATTTTAATTCATTGTTTGCTCCGGACTACGTTTATTGCACGTGCCTGTTGAAAGTAGGTCATCGCGCATGCGCACTGTGCACGCTCGAGTTATTCAAGAAAAGTTTTCTTAAATTTTTAAATAATTTTAATCTGAAATTTTCACCAAATTGTTCAAAATGTGTTTCTCTAATGATCCGCATTAATTTTCTGAACAAGAATAATATTATTTAATCGTTATTCAATAAAAACAAGAGTTAAGAGAATCTAGGGAATTTTGTTGAAATGAAATTGAGTTGGCAGCGCTAAGCGCCTCGCTTCCCGAGCGCCGCTTCGCGAAGTGACAGGTTTTCAACATGGCCGCCGATGTAAACGCTCGTGCGCGCCATGTCATCAAGTAAAGAAAGAAATAAAGTGTTCTTGTAGTGTATTTCGCTTCAATATATATAATTATTTATATATATATAATAAATACATTAATAATAAATTTTAATTTTTAGCTTCAAGTTAGCCGGCCAAAATTAATTTTACGTGAAAGGACTTGGATAACATGCTTAATCGATGCAGAATCACTTGGTGGTCACAAATCAACAAGTTACAACACTTGGTAATCAATAATTCATTTAATAAACATAAAAAAAAGAATTCAATATTCAGTCTAGAAAATCCCGTGTTGATGCTTATGGTGACGTAATTAGAACGCTCTGATTGGTCGATAAAAAGATTCAACGGAAAAATTTAAAAAATGTCGAGTTGAGACCTCTGTGAATTTGGCCGGCTGATTTTCGATTTTCGAATTTTGGAAAATGTCAATCAAAAGTCGGGCTCTTGTCGGTGATTGTCGGATCAAAATGAACGCTTGTCGGAAAATAATTAATTAGCAAAATCGAAATCAAAAATTTGTGTGAAGTTGCCGGTTTTTTTTTTAATTTTGAGATATCGTAAGGTTTTACATGCCTATTCAAAGCGCAATCGTTTGTCGGTTTCGAATTTGATAATTAAAAAGTTTGTCGGATGTTTTTTCATTAGAAAAACGTAATAAACATTTTATGTGACGTCAGTCGATTTTTGAATGGAATAGTGTTAAAAACTGCCGGTAGTAGCCGAATAAAAAGAAACCCACGCCATTCCTGCGGTAACCGTTTCAAACAACGCGTTTCTTAATGGTTAAAATTTCAACAATTAGTGACTCATTGACAATAAATAAGAAAATGCAACGATCAAGGTACGAAATTTCCTTATGCAGTGGTTTTTGATAGATCGAGCAGTAAAGGCTATTCAAAGTAAAATAATAAATCGCTTCGTAGAATAACGGAACGAATAAATTTTGCCCCGCTAACAAGGTTATGTCAAGAGCGGATAGTTTTTACTTTAGTAGTGTCGATAAGGTTCAATTAGTAGTTTATTACAATTTCATCTGTTCAACCCGATTTAGTTTGAGCGGAATTTCACGAAAAACTTTTTCAAAAAAACCCGATCAAAGTAAAAGTAGGTAAAAATAGGTAGTAGCTAGTACTAGCTTGACTTTGCTTTGCTACTCTCATTTACAAATCAAAATTAGTGATATTAAGTAATGCTAAGACAATACATTAAGATAAGTGGCATTGCATTTTTCGGTTCCATTAAATTCTGAATGCACAGAGATTTTGGCATAGATACAAACCAAGCATACATTTTTATGCGATCAATTTTTCCATAGGACCGTGCCACAAAATGATACAAATAAGTCTGACAGAAGAAGAGTGGACCATCCGATGTCAATGAAAAGCTGATATTGCAACCAAATTCGTGGGCGTACTTTGTTGCCAAGGCGTTATGGTCCCAACATCGAATATCATGCGGATATTCCTTTAAATACCAACGTGTTCAATACTGTCCTGAAACAAGAAACTATTTTATAAAATTTCACGGTGTCTGCAAGAAGTCCAATTGTCCAAATACCATTAATGGTATCGGAGAGAAAAAGCACAACATTAATGAAGTGGTCTTCGGCATCGAAATGAATGAAATGCACCATGACGAAAGGCAGCAACCAGTGAGTAACTTGAACATTAAATCCATTGAGTGCGAAGCATCAAATTTGATGAAACCATGAATATGATTCTGGAATGATAATTGATCAATAAATATGTGTTATGTGATGAAAATAATGATCATTGCTTGGATAAATCCACAACAGTTCAAATTGCCACCAATAGTAAAAATTTCTGCCCTTTATTGCTGCGACTCATTTTCGCTTTTTAAAAATTTAAATGACCAACGTTTCTTTCTTTATAAATTCCAGTTTCGATGGCCCTGCGGTGAAGATTAAGTCAGACTTGAAGAGCGGTACACAACAGGTCCAATTTCGTACGAGCTGGCATAACCCGAAAGTGATCTGCGAAGCTATATAAAAAATGTTTATAAAACAAATTACCAAAAAAAGCTTTATAAAATATGTTTTTTTTAAATGGAAAAAATAAATTTAAGGAATTGAAACAAAAAATTAAGAAATCTGCATATATATCCTCGTCATTGATTCTTTTTTTGGTACTTAACCAAAATTTGGCCTAAATGATCATGCACGTATAAGATTAACAGCACGTTGAAGGAGTAATGGCCGTATTCTATAACCTGCTGCAAGTGACTCACAGCCCTGGCAGCAGATTTTGGATAAGACCAATATTAGGATACAAGAGGAAATTCGTGCATTACTTGAAATAAAAACAACATTGACGAAGTTGCTTCATTAAATAAAAAAAATAACAGCCATTAGGTGACTCGGCCAATAAGTTGTTGATGAACTTTTTCGTAAAAAATTGGTTTAATTTTAAACGTGTAATGCAAACTTTCTATAACTATCGTTAATTATAAAGAACAAAACCGAAATTTTATGTGAAGGTTTGATTGTTGTGATTTAATATTATACTTCAGACTCTAGTTAACTGTGGGCAAGACAGTCGATTCCAAGTAATAATAGAATATATATGTAGGAGATGACGTGATTCTGAATTTTTTACTGAGTGACCACGACGACGAGGACCGCGACAATGACGAAGACGACGAGGACCACGACAACGACGATGATGTTTCCCACCAATCAAGAAGACTCTGGTAACACGTAGCACTATATATATATATTTTTTTTTTGGAGGGTTTTTGTACTATCGGTTTTAGAAAAACTCTGACAATGAGATGTTCAACGAAACACGTAAATTTTTCGGTTTTGTTTTTCAAAACTGTTGAATTGTTATTGGTTCAATCTTACATGCTACAGGATTATATATATATATTTTTTTTAGCACTACCGATTTTCTGAAAAGATGTTGGTCACCAACTTTTTACAGGATTTTTCATATTTTACAAAAAAAATACTAAAAATCGGAACGTTAGTACAATCTATCTTTGGTCGCTCATCACATGAACTAATAAAACATATATAGAATTTTCTTCTTATTCAGTAACATCTTTTTTCGAAATGCTTACGTCAACGTAATGTATTACGTCGATTGATGAATTCTGATTTCAGCATATTTGAAAACGGGAATTTAAGGTTGTTATGGGGCCAGCTCAAAATGCTACCACCAAGCTGAATTTTTTTCTGTGTGTTTATGACCCCTTCGCTGAACGCTCTGTGCAATTTGAAGGCGATTCACAGTACCGTTCTTGAGAAAAAATTTCGGAAAGTCAAAGTGTTTAATGCGCGTTTTACATGACGCTTATGGGAACATTCCGACCATTTTTCAGTTTTTTAGATATATTTCCTAAAAACCTACCACAGAGCTGAAAAAATTGGTACGGTTTGATGAAATATCAGATTATCTTGTAGCATCTCCAAAATTAGAGTTTACAGCACCGTTTTAGAGTTATTCAAGTTTTTAATCGAGAATTCGCTGTAAAATCGAGTACGCAAAATATTACGCCGTGGAACACGGCAACAGCGTAGACGGCACGGACACTCCCTATTTTACCCATACTCACAATCGGTAATCCAGTACAAGGGTTTCCGTTGACAAGTGTTGATGTTGATTTTGAGGTTATGTGTATGGGATGCGTACTCTAAAGGCTCTAAAGCTCGGCGACACTGCCGCCAATCTGACCGCTATCGCATAACGTGATTTGCGCCGTTGCCAGTTCGTATGACGCAAATTCAGGTATAAAAAATTATCGAAAATAATTTTCTAAATTAATAAGAATATTTCCAGAGATCGTCAATTTGTAAAAAATGCATTTTTTTATGATTAGACGTGAAAAAAACTGTCCAAAACCATATATTAATTATGACGATTATTTCATAGTGATAGTTGGTAACAATTAGTCGGCCCCATGTATAAGCATAGGGCGCCCCCTCTTACTTCACCTCCGTCGGCTAGACCCCACACAACCTTAAGAAAAGCTTTCACAAATCGTAAAAAAAACATTATATTTAGAAGAAATACAAATCCGTAATTATATTGTAAAGGAAAAAAAAATTCAAATAGAACGTGAGAAATTCATTCCTACGGGAAGCATCCGGAACTTGAAAAAGTTCTAGTGAATCAAAAAGTTACCAAAAAATCGCATCAAAGGTAAAAATAACAATCAGGGCTCTTTTAGATCTGATGGATCACATGTATGCCTACAGAGGGAATTGAAAAAATTATCTCCAAGAGATTTTAACTTGATTGCATTCATTATAAAAAATCCAAACAAATTTTTCTGTAATATACAAGAGATATTATTGTGTATTGATGAAAAAATACCCTTCGGACGATAAAAATTGTCAAGCTTCCAAATAAACTCCCCAGTTTATATTGAAATGACGGCAATTTTTACTACTCATTTCCTTCTTCAAACTAATTTTATTTGTTATAGCAACTAACCTATTCTATTACTGAAGATATTCAACTGATAATAAATCGCATTTTAATAAATTTTCGAGAGGATTCGTCTGTACAATCTCGTTTTTTTTTATCATCACGTACGCAATAGCACTTTGCTAAAATCAACATAAAAACATGAGTGAATTGTTGCGAAGAGATAGTTGCCGCCGAGCATATATGGGATGATGTTCGAATTCAAGTGGGCGTGAAACGGCAGCGTTAATACTAGTTCCATAAAAATAACGCAGAAATTAATGTCTAGTTTGATTTTTATTTGAATGAGCAATTTGAATGAAAAGTGATTGGCCGGACAAGTACTTTTAGCACATATTTAAACATAATTTGTACCGACACGAAATCGACATTGAATATTGTAAATACCAAGGGATCCTGAAAGTCTGAGAAGAATCGATTGTCTTCTAAGTCTCTGCCACCATAGAGTAACAAATGACTTTTACCTTTGATGCGATTTTTTGGTAACTTTTTGATTCACTAGAACTTTTTCAAGTTCCGGATGCTTCCCGTAGGAATGAATTTCTCACGTTCTATTTGAATTTTTTTTTCCTTTACAATATAATTACGAATTTGTATTTCTTCTAAATATAATGTTTTTTTCACGATTTGTGAAAGCTTTTCTTAATTGTGTTGAAATTATTTACAGTTGGTTTCGTAATTTTTTTTTACATACCATTATGTTTTTAATTTTTTTCATTCGTCATCCGATGTACTCGTCACTTTTGCATTTATTTGACAACGTTTTGTTCATTTGAACACGAAATGTTGAGATTAAGTCGTTAAATAACGACAGGATTTCAACGACTAAGGCGCTCGAATCTTTTTTTCAGATAACGCAATATTGATCGATTGGAATAATGAAATACAACATAAGAGAGTCACCTCGTGTGGTAGCCGGTTTTGGTGGGGTTTTTTCGCGATTTTTTTGCGGCAAGGAAAAAAAATATAGATTTTAGAAATTTGAAGGGTTTATTTCAACTCTATGGTAGAAATTGTAACTCTGATATCTCTAGTAGATTCGGTGTAATGCTATTCCACAGGAACCCTTATGTTTCTTCATAGTCTCCACGATTCCGGGGGATGGGTTTATCTGAGATCAAAAAAGCAGGAGTGTTTTGATTTGTAAAGCTGTGGTTATCACCTGAATCCAAATCATACAGAAATATGAAAAATTGAAGGATTTGTCCGTTTTGAAACACCTGATTAAAATTTTCCAAAATATTGCATAGCTCAATAATCCTTTAATGCGCTAATAACCCATTAATGCGCTAAATAACAATTTTGCACACTCAATTTCGAGTACACATCAGTTTTAACTGAGGAACAAAAGATAAAATTTTCAAAATCTGGCATAGCGAGTTTCTGAGGGTGCTCTTTCAGAATATGGCATTTATTTTGTAGAAGTAAATCAAAATCTTCATTATTTTTTCGTTTTTAATTGAAAACTCAAGAATTTTTGACGTTTTATTTCTTTTAAATCGATTTCCGTTACTGTTGCTGTACTCAAATAATCATACTATCGCCAGCAAAAGTGTTCTCAATGACTGACCTTTACAGAACACTGGTGATGAACACTTTTTTCTCACTCGATTTTCGCAAAATGGCGGTTTTCGCAAAACAGCATGATGAAAATTCGCATGATTTTTTTTCTCGAAAGTCTCAACATAACAAAGAAATGTTCCAGAACAAAAAGTATAGAGAATCATCTAGAGGATACGTGTGATTTTTTTCAAAATTTTTCTAGCTATTTTTGTATTTTTCAATTTCGATGTTTTGTAAAATTTTAAAAGCTCTGAAAATATTCACACGCATTCTTAGGATGATTCTCAAACAATTTTTGTTATGTAACATTTTTTTTAAAGCTGAAACTTTTTGAGAACAAAATTACGAACCTATTTATTATGCGATGGAAAATAATTTTTTTTTCAAAAAGTTTCAACTTTACAAATAAATTTGATATAACAAAAATTGTTGAGAATCATCCAAAAAATACGTGACTATTTTCAGAATTTTAAACATTTTTCCAAGAATTGTCAAAATTGAAAAATACAAAAATAGCTAGAAAATTTTTGATAAAAATCAGACTTATTGTTTAGATGATGCTGAATACTTTTTGGTCTGTAACATTTCTTTGTTACGTTGAGACTTTCGGGAAAAAAAATTACGCAAATTTACATCATGCTGTTTTGAAAAAACCGCCATTTTGGAAAGACTGAGTGAGGAAAAAGTATTTATACATACTTTTATAATACTGGTTACAACCAGTGTTTTGGTAAGGTCAGACAATGAGAACATTTTTGCTGTCGATGATATGGTTATTTGAGTGCAGCAACAGTAACGAAAATCGATTTGAAGGAAAAAAAAACGTCAAAAATTGTTGACTTTCCAATTCAAAATGCAAGTACTGAAGATTTTCATTTAATTTTACAAAATAAATGTCAGATTCTGAAAGAGCACCCTCAAAAACCCCCTATATCAGATTTTGGAGAATTTTTCTTTTCTTCCTTAGTTAAAACTGCTTACTTGAAATGGTGTGTCCAAAATTATCGTTTTGCGCTTTAATAGGTTAGTATGGTGATGCTATACAACATTTTGAGGGTAGGAGTATTGGAATTTTTGGTAATTATGTAGTTTGATTACTTTTCCGAAAATCAACGAAAGAAATTTTTTTTTAGCATGGACGGCTTCGATTAGTTACCATTGATGATATTTCGTCCGGGGAGGCTAACATTTTCCATAAAAACCATGTGTTTGAGGTTTTGAAGTTATTGGAAAAATATGATGAAATATGGTATATTTGAATATTTTTGAGTTCACAATACGACAGAGCGCGCGGGCACGCGCACACACACACACACACACACACACACACACATCAAAGGTATTCTAAACTCGCCCAGCAATACCACACAAGCATCAAAAATGCTCTGAATACACCTACCGATTTCGCATAAACATCGCATATGTGTATCCGGAACAACTTTTGATGTGTGTGCGAAATCGTCGTATTGGTTCAGAAAACTTTCGATGTGTGGGTGTAGTTTCGCTGGGCGGGTTTAGAGCAACTTTGGTGTGTGTGTGTGTGTGTGTGTGTGTGTGTGTGTGTGTGTGTGTGTGTGTGTGTGTGTGTGTGTGTGTGTGTGTGTGTGTGTGTGTGTGTGTGTGTGTGTGTGTGTGTGTGTGTGTGTGTGTGTGTGTGTGTGTGTGTGTGTGTGCGTGCGTGCGTGTGTGTGCGTGTGTGTGTGTCCACCTGTCCTAATGTGAACTCCTAAATACGCCAAATCCCCGCATTTTTCCAACAACTTCAAAACTCCATAACTCATGGTTTTTATGGAAAATGTTAGCCTCCCCCGACGAAATATCACTTACTATAGTCCAATCGATAACTTCGAGAAGAAGAAAAAAAAATTCCATTGATTTTCGGAAAAGTAATCAAACTACATAATTACCGAATTTTTTTCCGTGTAGCAACATGCTTGTGAAATAATTTTTGAAAATTTCAAGATTTTCCAAACGGATTGAGGCCCACAGTAAAATCGTGACCATAAACACAGAAAAATTCCATGTATTATAAACGAAAAACTTCAACCCCCGTGATCGAGGGTTAAGCACTGATTCAAAAATCTGAAAAAATTACAGCATTACTTTTTATGTATTTCGAACCGGTTTAGGGGGCAGAAAGGTCAAAATAAATTTTAACCCCAAATATAATGACCACTCTAATATACACACACGCGGACATATTTTATTTTAAACTTAAATTTTACTTTGTTGGAATTGAAGTTAAAATTCTCCGTTATGATCAATTTAATCTTTTTAATGGAAAAAAAATCCACCAATGCAAAACGAAAAGAAATATTGATTGCCTCATCAGTTTCGAATTGCCAATAGAAATAATAGAAATTTTGTAATCAAGCACTTTCGAATAATCTGTCATGCGTTTACAGATTATGCGTTTATACTGCCTTTCTATACTTTTGTAGTCCCTTGCTCTCCTTCGACATTTCTGTTTTGAGTTATTTTATTATATTCTCCAATAATAAACATCGACAAGTCTGATGATGCAATCAGAGAGAGAGAGAAAGAGAGAGAGAGAGAGAGAGCTGATGGGAAAGATCGAGGCATGGATTTTTTTTCTAATGTTTCGGAATCCTGACTGATCTCTAGTCCTGTCTCTAGATATATATAGAAATAAACTCTAACCTTTCTAAATATTTTATACCATCAAGCCGAATGTTGTTGACAATTTTCGATTTGTCTTCATTACATATAACACTGTTGGATTCCTCGGCCTTTATTTCTCTTTTTTCTTCTTCACTTTTTTTCACCACTTTTACCAAAATATTGTCCTGCCTTTATCTATTTTCTACAGAACCGGAAAAATTGGAACAGTGTCGGTGAACTATCAGATTCGCGATCTTTATAACCTTATCTAGTTAGCATTTCTAACATACCATACGTCATATCATAACGAAAAATATATCAAGACTCGGTAGAGTCTCGGGACAAGTACATTGACAGCCCTGTCGTCTGCTGGCCTGAGGCTCTCGCCGAGACTATCTTTTCTCTGAATAAAACGAACCAGGAAAAAAATTCTATAAAAATAATAAACGAAAAATTGAAAAGTTCAAAAAAATTCAACAATAAAAAACAATCGAAAAAAATTCTGTAAAGAAAAATAAAAATTTTCAAAAAAATTCATAAATATTGAACAAATTGAAAAATGTACTATCCAAGTTACATGCAGTATAAAAATGTATGATATCAATTGGAGGCCAAGTTTTTATTGATAATTTGGAATATTTATCCAACAAATTGGAAACTTTAATGAAATTCATAATAATTATTTTCCCGAAAAAAGTTAATGAAAAAAAAGTCATAACGGAAGTTACGTGCAGTACTAAAATGTATTATATCAATTCGAGGTCAAGTATTTATCAGTTATTCGAAATATAATCTCCGGCGACAAATGAGCGTTGAGAATCCTTGTCGGGCTCACAACGTTTTATCAAAATTACTAAAAAATTAATGGAAACAAAATCATTGAAAATTCACATGAAAGTCATTGTTTACTTGAACAAGGTACACACTTTACAGAATCGATTCCCCTCCGACTTTCAGGATCCCCTGGTATTATGCTCAACATTCAACTTCGATTGGATCGGTACAAATTATGTTCAAATACGTCTTAAACGTACTTGTCCGGCCCATCACTTTTTATTCAAATTGCTCATTCGAAAACAAATCAAAAACGAAGTTAATGCATGTGTTAATATTAAGAAACAGTAATTCCCGAGAAAATAATTTTCCTTCGAATCGCTCTTGTCAAAATGAAACGAAAATGAAAGATGAAGTTGATTAATCTATTTATATAAAATGGAGTCATAATTCACAACAAAATCATTTTTCTCCAAATTCCAGGAATCCACGTGTCGTACTCGACTAGTGATATTTATCAAAATGTGTACGTGACTATAGAAAAAAAAACATTGCATGGCTGAGTAGATTCGAAAATTTCTAGTAATGGGCCTGATTATTTCTCATTTTCATTGGTTCTTACCGAATGGTATGTGTTCACTGAAGAAAATGAGAAGTGTATATTGCTATACGAACTTGCGAACAATCAAGTTCAAATTACTTGGAGATATTATTTTTATTTCTATCCATTTTATTATATTTGTCATTATAGAACAGCCCTGATTTGTTTTCGAATGAGCAATTTGAATAAAAAGTGATGGGCCGGACAAGTACGTTTAAGACGTATTTGAACATAATTTGTACCGATCCAATCGAAGTTGAATGTTGAGCATAATACCAGGGGATCCTGAAAGTCGGAGGGGAATCGATTCTGTAAAGTGTGTACCTTGTTCAAGTAAACAATGACTTTCATGTGAATTTTCAATGATTTTGTTTCCATTAATTTTTTAGTAATTTTGATAAAACGTTGTGAGCCCGACAAGGATTCTCAACGCTCATTTGTCGCCGGAGATTATATTTCGAATAACTGATAAATACTTGACCTCGAATTGATATAATACATTTTAGTACTGCACGTAACTTCCGTTATGACTTTTTTTTCATTAACTTTTTTCGGGAAAATAATTATTATGAATTTCATTAAAGTTTCCAATTTGTTGGATAAATATTCCAAATTATCAATAAAAACTTGGCCTCCAATTGATATCATACATTTTTATACTGCATGTAACTTGGATAGTACATTTTTCAATTTGTTCAATATTTATGAATTTTTTTGAAAATTTTTATTTTTCTTTACAGAATTTTTTTCGATTGTTTTTTATTGTTGAATTTTTTTGAACTTTTCAATTTTTCGTTTATTATTTTTATAGAATTTTTTTCCTGGTTTTAAATCTTTTTTCTATGCCATCCAGAAACAAGAGACCATCAATGTACTTGTCCCAACCTTTTTTTCCCTAGGGGAAGTTTATGGTTTGATATCACGTCTTTTTTCGCGAAAGTTCCTTATTTATGTTTTGATGAATATATAATTTTAATTTAAATTGCTATGAATTATTTACGATTTACTGCTTATAACGTTGGTTTCCACGAAAAACGACCTATTTTTCGTCAAAATTGTGCTAGAAATATTTCGTCACAAGTCTGTCCTTGGACTTTGGCGATTTTTTTCCTTGTATTCTAATATGTTTTGTCAATTAAGAACCAAAGAGCATGGTGGAAAGCGGGTTGGAGGCCGAGATATAATTTTCGGCTTATAACGTTGGTTTTCACGAAAAAAGACCTATTTTTCGTCAAAATTGTACTGGAAATATTTCGTCACAGGTCTGTTGTTGGACTTCAGCGATTTTTTTCCTTGTACTCTAATATGTTTTGTCAATTAGGAACCCAAAAGCACGGTGGAAAGCGGGTTGGAGGCCGAGATATGATTTTGGCTTGTAACATCTGATTCGTTGAAAAAAGACTGATACCGCACAATCAGTATACTAGTGAAGAACATTATACACTAATGCTGTAGGATTGTAATATATTTGATATTTTCTTACGGTTCGAAATCATTTTTGTTGTGTGATTTAAGAAGTTTTGTTTACATTTTTTTTGGTATAATGCGAAAACGAGCGATCATCAATGTAATTGTCCAAATTTTTTTTCTCCGAGAAAGGATTTTTACGGCTTGATATCAAATCTTTTTTCTGTGGTAGTTCTAAACCACAAAAAATATTCTTAAATAAGATTTTCTCAAGTTCTCCAATGTTTCTATTGTGATATTTAAAAATAATTCTCCTTTCTCCAATGATTTTCTTTAAGTTTTGTACAATTTATAACAGTTTGATATTCTTCGAATGTTTGAAGTGATATCCTCAATTTTTCAACCATTTCGAACGTGTCTATAATTTTTTGGGATTAAAATCATATTCCGTAAGGTTTTTCAATATTTTGTATCATTGTGGAATTTTCCCCCTTCATTTATAAATTTTGTTTTCATCTGTTTTGATGAAATCATTGTGAATAAAGAAAACATGAAGATTTTTCAATGAAACGAATTTTTCGATTGATTTTCCTTAAAATTTGACAGAAGGAGAAAGAAAAAAATATATATAATGTTCACCAAGTCCACCAGAATTCGCAATTTTCACATATGTTTAATGAATTCTAATGCTAGTTATTTTTATTTCATTAAAAAACGTGCTTCCAAGGACTTTTTGAAGCAATCTTTTCCATTCGTATTATCATTCCCAGAGATAGAAAGTTGACGCACCCACGTCGATGCACAAAATTTTCAAACTCTGCATGTAGCCACCAAGGTTCAACCGGACAAAAGAAAAAGTATGAAGTGCGTCAAGACCAACAGAATTGCTTACTTTTTAATATGAGCATTGCATTTTGAAAACATAACTTCTTATGCCATTCATAAACAGGCCATCGCTGACTTTTTGTATCATTCATCATTATTTTTTATTATTGATTATTATTTATAATCCATTTCCAAATCCTATAATTCATGTATAATTTTTATTATTTGTAGATATCCATATTCCATAATCAAAAAAAGGAAGTACTAATACCTGGCATGCATGTCAATACACAGAATTTTCCAAATTTGCAAGTATTCGCTGCGATTTATTCATCTAAATTTTGGTACAGACAGAAAAAATTACCACCGATTCATAAAATTTATTATGCCAAAACTAAAAGGAAAAAAGACAGCGCACTTGAAAGTGAACAGAACGCATAATTGTTTCATGTATCTCATTCATATATTACAGTTGGAACCAAAAAGTGAAAAGATTGGCACACCTACCGCTTCGCAGGAATATCAAAGTTCATAGGTATTCGCTGCGTACCAGTAATACAAACTTTGGTGCTATGGGGCAAAAAACTTTAAAATTACCCGAACCACATTTTTGAAACTTATTATGGGATATTCAATAAATAAAGTGACAGATACGCTGCATGTTGAAGTAAATCAAATAGTGTAAAAAGTGACAGACAGATACGCTGCATGTTGAAGTAAATCAAATAGTGTAATTTAGTATGTCTCCATGGTTATACACAGACAAAATATTTGATCACATCCAGAAATGATCAGGCGTAGACTCACACACATGAATTTTTTAATCCATAATGTCAATCGTAAACATGGTCTGGAAATACTCAATATACGTGTCGCTTCATCATGTTGTCAAACTTAAGATGTGTTCATTGCATTTGGAAGATACAAATTTTGATATCACGAAAAATAAGCAACCAATGACTTATTTTTTGATATGAATTTTCCAATTTATTGACATCAATATGAGGAAATAGAAATACGAATGTCACTCGAATTGTCTAGAGAATGAATAGAAATTGGTATGGATACACTGTAAGCTAAGGAGGTGGGAAAAAGGGCCCGGTGAACACGGCCAAACGAAATGAAAGAAAATATGACAATAATACATTGAATTAGACACTTTTACTTGACCGAAGTTTTTCAACATTTATTTGCTTTCATTTACATACAATCACGCATATTTTTTCTATAATGTAATTACACAACATAAAATTTCTGTTTGGAAAGAACGTTTGAGAGGTTATATAATGAGCGAAAGTTTATTTTTCTCACATAACTCCCGTTGAAAATTTTTGAAGAACCAGAACCAGGATTGCAACAAAATTATGTCATAAATAAACGTAAAATATCAAAGAATTTGTACAAGGAGAAATTTCCCAATACTAATATATGTTCTATATAACAAACACTCGCGAACCGATTGCGATGAGCGTAAACTAACCCACATGGTTTTCACAAAACTTACATAACATTTTTTTTTTATAGTCATATAAGAATTTTGAATCGAATTCATACAGCTCGCACTATTTCTCCGAAATTTTATCATTCAGATCGCTGTTGCTATTAATTTGCTCATGCCATCAAAAACTGACAGATGGATGTATTATATATCACGTCAAAGTCACTATATGTCTGGTTTTCGTAATACTGTATGACACCACATACCACTATTTTTAATAAAATAAATACATATTTAACACTTTATTAGATGAAAAATATTTTTTTGTCACCCCGCACTTCGTAATGTCGAAAATCCGTTTGTTATAACATCAATAACTGACGGCTGACTGATGGTCTTGTATATATATTCATAAACTGTATTCCGCTGGAACGGTACAGCAAGTGTCCTGACCAATCACAACTCATTATTTCTGTAGCCGTGATCCCGGGACCCGAGCTTCCATAGAAATGGGTTATAGCTGGCATCAAGAGGCCTTTGATGGTGTTCTGTACAGACACAGTAAATCCATAGATGTGTTAGTAACTTTTGCATAATCTTGAGCCCGTGCAAAGTTTTTTCTCAGCAATTACGCCACCGATCGTATTGATTTTGGGCGCAATCGAAAGAGAATTTCTTAATTAGCTGAAAGTTCAATTTTCAAAGTCGTACATAACTCATAGGCTTCGCAATTAAAGAAAATCACATGCCAATTTTACCCCCACCACCGCGAATCGTTTTATTCAGAGAAAGTATAGTCTCGGCGAGAGCCTCGGGCCAGCGGACGACAGGGCTGTCAATGTACTTGTCCCGAGACTCTACCGAGTCTCTTGATTTGCGGTGGTGGGGGTAAAACTGGCATGTCATTTTCTAGAATTGCGGAGCTCAAGAGATGTTTTGTTAAGCGAAAATTAGTTTGGAGACTAAATTTCAAAATCTCTTTCGAATGAGTCCGAAACCAACACGATCAGTAGCGTAATTGCTGAGAAAAAACTTTGCACAGGCTCAAGATTATGCAAAAGTTACTAACACATTTAGAAATTTGACATGGCTGTATATAATTAATACCATCAAAGGCCTCATGTCCCTCGGTCTAACTTCGCGGCGGTGTCGCGGACTGACGTCACGAAAGTCACCAGCCGAAGTTTCACGTCATGTTGACGTTTGGGGTTATGATGTTATGAAGTGCGTGCGGGATAACTAAAAATAATTTTCGTCATCTAACGAAGTGCATATTACTATTTATTTCGTTAAATTTTGTGATATACTAAACCAGTATCAAAGCGGCCGCGTAAATGTAGTCTGTGATATGTGTGCGAAAACGGATATAAAAAATGCGCGATGCATATGTCAACGAAAACTTTTCAAGATTTCATTATTTTGTTCGACTGGAAATAAGCGTTAACTAAAATAATCTTTCAATTAAATCAGAGTGCGAGAAATATTGTCCAGTGTAAATATATTGTCAGTAGGCTAGGTTATATATATGAAGGCGTCAGATTATATATATGAATAAATACAACAAAAACACACAGAACTGTTAGAATGATGTTGTAAACTTTAATTGAATAAATGTTTTCTAATTTATTTCTCATGTTTCCCATATTTTGCTTCATATTCAGTTTGGCTCTGCCCTCTCCGATCCTTGTTTTCACTCCATCGGTTTGCAGCGGATCGATACATATCATTAATTAATTGCCTAATATGTGTCCTATGATTTTCTACTATTTCTTCATGCTGATTGTGGTAACGTGATTCAAGAGGTTTCCAGCTATGATCATCAATCTCACATTTTGTACATCAGATTCTCAAAACAGTTTCTGGTCTTGATATAAGTGTAGTTATTCTTTTTCCACCTGGTCTGTCGAGTAACAAATTTTGAAACTTATTCCAAAAAGTCATTGGATGCTTTGTTTGCTGATCATATGAAAAGTCGAATCTTTGGAATGCAGTAGGCAAACACAAATTTTGACAACAATACTTATGAAATGACATGTATGTTGAGTATTCCCACTTTGCAAACTACAAATGTGGAATTATTAGTGAAAAGATTCATTACGCTAAGTCTACAGTTGCTCAGTTTTGGATGCGATCAAATATAATGCCTGCTAACATCCATGGGAACATACAGAATTTCTGAATATAATGTTCGCTATGTCATTTCAACGTAACATCATGACTTTTGCCAACTTTTCTCTATAATACTATAGATTTGGATTATTGAAATACAGCAAAAATCTGAGAATTATAAAATTGATATACTGTGCCACTCATTTTACTTTTTAAAACTAACTGTAACATATATATGAAGTGAACACTCATCACAGAAGTCTTCAGTTGCTCATTTATGGATAGATTTTAAATTGCTGTCTTCAAAATTTATTGTGCAGATACATTGAATCGCAGCAGATACCTGCGAACTCTGAAATTTCTGTGCATAAATATGTGTGTTAAGTATCACCCCCTATCTTTGATTATGAGAATGAGTAATAGAACTTGGTTTAGTAAGTTTTAAAGTATTTCTTTTTAAATACTATTGAAGTTTGTATTACTGCGGTATGAAGCGAATACCTCCAAACTTTCATATTTTTGTGTCGCAGCATGTGTGCCAATCATTTAAATTTTTTACTCCAACCGTAACATGTAATCTCAAAAATTCATCACAAACGTCTTCAGCTTTTCTAAATTCCTAAATTTTCCGTTTTCTATTTTATTCTGAGTTTTTAAACTTTTAAATTCATTCGTGAATTCTCCTGAAATTGTTTTTCTCCAAAACCAATGCAGATACCTTAAACGTCTTTGAATTCCGTTGCTCTGTTGAATTAAGTACGCTCAGTTTTTTTTGCTGCTTTGAGTTCTGGCATAATAAATGTCAGAAGTCCAAGAATAAACCTCTATCGAAATATTTCCAGTAAAATTTCGACGAAAAATAGGTCTTTTTTCGTGAAAACCAACGTTATACGCCGAAAATTATAAACAATTCATAGAAATTTAAACTAAAATCTTATAGTCATCTGAACATAAATAAGGATCTTTTGAGAAAAAAGACGTGATATCAAACCATAAACTTCCCCTAGGGGAAAAAAAGGTTGGGACAAGTACATTGATGGTCCCTCGTTTGCTGATAATTCCACCCATAAAAAAAACTTTAAACAAAATTTTTTTTTAATTGTAAAAAAAATTATTTCATAAAAAAAAATACAGAACAATTCGAAAAAAATTTTACAAATCTTGAAAAAATGTTATATTAAAAAAAAAACTAATCTGCATCTATTTTTTAAAGTGTCAAAAGAATTAAATAACAAGTAAAAAATAATAAACCGAAAAATCGCCCTTGAAATCATTTTGGAAACCGATGCCTCATTCTTCTTATTTGATTCGAACAGCTAAATCAATTAAAAAAAATTCCATCTAATTTACGTGCAACATTAAAATTTATTATATCAATTCGAGGCCAAGTATTTTCTAATGAATTAAAAAAAGTTACCATTTGAATTACGTGCAGCACTAAAATTTATGATATCAATCGGTGGACAAGTATTGTATTAGTAACTCCAAATTTTGACATTATTGAATTGTTCCAAGAACCTTTCAAATCCAAAAGAATCACATGCAAGCTAGTCATTTCTTACTCTATGGTGGCAGAGACTTATAAGAAAATCGATTCTTCTCAGACTTTCAGGATCCTCTGGTATTATTCACAAAATTCGACGTCGATTGGATCGATACAAATTATGTTTAAATATGTGTTAAAAGTACTTGTCCGGCCCATCACTATTCATTCAATAAAGAATCAATTATAAAAAAACGAAATGGCACGGCAGAATCTCGTTAAAAGTTTGTTGAAATGCGATTCATTATTAATTTAATGTTCTTAATAATAGTATAGACAGTTCTTATTTCGAATGGAACTCGTTCGCTGGAAGAATAAGTGGGAAGTAAAAATTGCCGTCATCGAATGTAAACTGCAGAGTCATTTTGGAAGCTTGAACATATACATTATGTACAATTTTTTTCATTTATTGATGTAGATTAATATCCCTTGTATATTGCGGAACAATTTGTTTATGTTTTTTATTAAATTAGTGCAATTAAATAAAAATTACTTGAAGATAATTATCTCAATTCCCTCTACGTGAATACTTGTGATACATCAGTTCTAGACAAGCCCTGATTTTTATTTGGATAAACAATTTAAACGGAAAGTGATGGGCCGGACAAGTACTTTTAACACATATTTAAACATAATTTGTATCGATCCAATCGCCGTCGAATTTTGTGAATAATACCAGAGGATCCTGAAAGTCTGAGAAGAATCGATTTTCTTATAAGTCTCTGCCACCATAGAGTAAGAAATGACTAGCTTGCATGTGATTCTTTTGGATTTGAAAGCTTCTTGGAACAATTCAATAATGTCAAAAATTTGGAGTTACTAATAAAATACTTGTCCTTCGATCGATATCATAAATTTTAGTGCTGCACGTAATTCAAATGGTAACTTTTTTCAATTCATTAGAAAATACTTGGCCTCGAATTGATATAATAAATTTTAATGTTGCACGTAAATTAGATGGAATTTTTTTCAATTGATTTAGCTGTTCGAATCAAATAAGAAGAATGCGGCATCGGTTTCCAAAATTATTTCAAGGGCAATTTTTCGGTTTATTATTTTTTACTTGTTATTTGATTCTTTTGACACTTTAAAAAATACATGCAAATTAGTTTTTTTTTTTAATATAACGTTTTTTCAAGATTTGTAAAATTTTTTTCGAATTGTTCTGTATTTTTTTTTATGAAATAATTTTTTTTACAATTAAAAAAAAATTTTGTTTAAAGTTTTTTTTATGGGTGGAATTATCAGCAAACGAGGGTCCATCAATGTACTTGTCCCAACCTTTTTTTTCCCTAGGGGAAGTTTATGGTTTAGGTATATACTACTTGTGCTACAGACCGGGATATCGGTGAACTGTCAAATTCGCGATCTTTATAACCTCATCATCTATCAGCATAAACAACACACCATACGTTATACGTCATGAAAATATATAAGTATATACTTGTATTATGGCACCAGAAAAACAATATATAGATATATAAAATGTATTGTGGCACCAGATTTGTCACTAAATAAAACAAATAAACATCAAAAATGTGTGCGAAAATTCGACACATTTTTTGATGCAATTAAAAAATAAATAATTAATATTTCTTCAACGCATTAAGGAGTTTCGGTATAGGCGATACAATGTTGCCATGCTAAACCATGCTAAAAACATAAAAAATTTCAAAAAGTTTAGAATTTTATAAAATTTGGTGAACATATTCTTTAGTGCCAAATTTGACAATACACATTTTTTAAGATTTTTCTTCTACACAGTTATCGAGTAATTGATCACTAAAGTTTACGTGTATAAGCATAGCGTTTCCATATATATAGGTATACATTCCGGGCATAAGAAATCTGCTTTAATGCGTAATTACTCGATAACTAAGTAGAAGAAAATTTTGAAAAAATTTGTGTTTTCGCACTTGATGTTGAAGAACATTATCACCAAATTTGATCAATTTCTTAATATTTTGACTTTTCTACCGAAACTCCTTAAGCTACAGAGTTCGAAGAGGTCACAATCGAAAGAAAAAAAAAATAAAAAATATGTCAACTTACATGTAAATATTCACAATATTCGACGTCGATTGGATCGATACAAATTATGTTTAAATATGAGTTAAAAGTACTTGTCCGGCCCATCACTTCCCATTAAAATTGTTTATTCAAATAAATATTCAAATAAATCAAAAAAAAATTCGGTATAACTATAGTTATACCGAATGAAATTCGTTCGCTGGAAAAAGTGAGAAGTAAAAATTGCCGTCATTCCAATACAATCTGGGGAGTTATTTTTTCAAGCTTGAGCATCTTTAATGTTCAAAATTTTTTTCATTTATTGATGTAGATTAATATCCCTTGTATATTGCGGAACAATTTGTTTATGTTTTTTATTAAATTAGTGCAATTAAATAAAAATTACTTGAAGATAATTATCTCAATTCCCTCTACGTGAATACTTGTGATACATCAGTTCTAGACAAGCCCTGATTTTTATTTGGATAAACAATTTAAACGGAAAGTGATGGGCCGGACAAGTACTTTTAACTCATATTTAAACATAATTTGTATCGATCCAATCGACGTCGAATATTGTGAATAATATCAGAAGCTCCTGAAAGTCTGAAAAGAATCGATTTTCTTATAAGTCTCTGCCACCATAGAGTATATAAGAAATGACTAGCTTGCATGTGATTTTTTTGGATTTAAAAGCTTCTTAGAACAATTCCATAATATTGAAATTTGCAGTTACTAATAAAATACTTGTCCACCGATTGATATCATAAATTTTAGTGCTGCACATAATTCAAGTGGTAACTTTTTTCAATTGATTTAGCTGTTCGAATCAAATAAGAAGAATGAGGCATCGGTTTCCAAGTTTTTTTTATGGATGGAATTATCAGCAAACACGACACCATCAATGTACTTGTCCCAACCTTTTTTTCCCTTGGGGAAGTTTATGGTTTATATTTTATGGACTAGCAGTTAGTGTTTATGGTATACTTATATATTAGTCAGCCAAGTCGGTCACGTTTCTCTCATTTATTAATATTTCAATGATCAAATTATCAAATCAGTATGAAATGCTAAAGTACGAAATTCCCAAATTCGCGGTTCCTAGCGCAGAAATCAGCGCACTCTAGTGACGAATTACGCATTCGTCACAGATCATGTTTAGATATCAATATTCAGTCAATTATTTATAAAAAAATTCAGATGTTACAGACATTTCAATACACTACCCAAAGGTACTAAGGGACCACCAAGAGCATAAATAATTGAAAAGATCAAAACTCAAAGATCATTAAACAGCTGAGCAGCTCACGTGTTATTTGAAGTTGTAGTGTAGACACTTGCTTGCAGACTGCACTCAATTTTTGTTGCTATCGTTGTTATTCATCTGTGTCATTATATATCATGAAATTTAATATTGTATTAGTATCAACGCTGTTATACTAAACTTAATGCATGTAGTTTACAGATGTATGTTGAAAGAAAGCTCACTTATTCCATGCATCGGTCTGCGTAGCTTTAGTCCATATCGGTCATACCGTGGCGATTAACGTATACAAAATACTATTTGCAAAACTGAACAAGACCGATACTTCTAAGGAAATTATGGAAAAGAGCAAAAAACTTCAAGTTGTGAGAGAAGCTGTTCAGACTTATCATAATTTTCCTAAAGATGGAATATTGTTCCGGTTGGTATCTATTGCTGTTATATTTATAATATAATCGAGTGTAGAATCTTATTTCAACCCTTACATTATTATCCAAGTATTCTTAAATATTTGTTGATATATACAGGAATCGAGGTAAATTGAAATAAGTATAATGAATCCTTCGTGAATACTTATCACAAAGGTAGGGAAAAGTGCAAGAAAATGTACTTTTCAGAAACAATTCAGCAACTTGTCTGCATAAGTAAGATATCACAGATGCGCAATAACATCTTTTGACACGATATGCAAGTTCTCATGAATTAGTAATTTTTATGAATGCTTACTGCACTTTTATATATTCAAACGTGACGATTTTTAAGTCATGTGTGATAATTCAAATGAAGCAGTGTTGTGCTAAAATAATAAAGTTTAACGAAAAATTGAAACCTTTGATCACGCTAAGTAGAATTTCTATTGGTTAGCAATTGTTGTCCATAAGGAAGTTACAAACTTTACTTTTGACTAATTTTTTGGAAATTACTACTGCTGTGGTAAAATTTGATTAAATTGAAAAAAGCCCATTCAAAACTGATGTTTGAAATATATGAACAGTTAATATTTTTTTCAAAATGGATGGTTCTGATAAAATTTTATGGACATTCAAATTAAAGTCAATGAAAATGAATTCTTTAACACAACAGGGATGTTTTTGGCATCTTTCAAAATGTGATTGCCATGCGAGCTCTGAAGGATTTGTTAGTGGAACACACTCTTCTACTCCAAGTAGACAAGATCGTTGGTTTAGATTCTCGAGGGTTTCTCATTGGCCCTCTCATCAGTGTTGAACTGGGAAAGCCTTTTCTCCCTATTAGGAAAAAAGGGAAACTGCCAGGATACGTTGTGCAGAAAAGTTATACATTGGAATATGGTGAAGTGAGTGCTGGCAAAAGATTTTAAATACGTAGAAATAAGTACAATCTGTATTCCGATAAGTGTAAATGATCCAGCTATCTAGCCATTTTTTTCCAGAGTATTGCAAAATCGTATTTCATGCAATGAGTGTAAAAAAATAAGCTTTACATTGTGGATGAAGGGGACACATTAGTGCACATATGTATTAGCCTTCAATTCTAGCACCAACTAGCGCCATGCAATCTGTTGCTTTTCTTACTTATTGCATATAATACACACAAAGCTGTAGCGTTATTTTTTTTTTTTTGTAATAGACGATAAAAATTAAAATGTCAACTTCAGCATGAGAATTTCATGAATATTTTTACCATCAAATATGTTTTATGATTAATTCTTCTATTGTTACAGGAAATATTTGAAATCCAAGCCGATAATATTGATAGGGGAACTAGAATTTTGATTGTTGATGATTTACTGGCAACCGGTGGTAAGTATATAGTTCTTTCCAAATGCAAAAGAAACGTCACAAAAAGAATGCATGTTGTAACATAGTTTCTGAATCTGAGCTGAAGGTATGGGTTCATTATATTTCTCAAATCCAATCTTGCAACTCTTTAAAATTATGATTTTGTTATTCATGGACTTTGCACAAAATAAGATGGGTTCATTACTAAGAAAAATACAGTAACATGAAATGATAAAGCTACATTCGCAATTATTTAATGTTTCCAACATAATAAAAGTGAAATGAAGAATGTGTTACAGTTCAATATATATTTTTTCTCGCTTCTACTTTTCTTCGTTGATTACGAGCTTTTATTTATCAGCGAAAAATCTATTGTACTGTTGTGTCAGCTGTTCAAGGAAATATATGAGGTATTCTATATTGGTAAATATTTAGAAAATGGGCTCCCACGTCGATCGTGCTAATTTTTTAATGTTATTTTGGGCGTTCTCCCGAGCGATTTTATATGAGCAGATCCATTGGATTTCGCATAATTTCTCGGGAGGGGTCTTTTAATTTTGCCCAAACTTGAGTACTTCGAAATACTTCAAAAACTATCCCCAAATACCAAATTTCAACTTTCCAAGTGTTCAAGGTCACGAAAACCAGCCTTATAAACATAAAAAAATGACCATTTTTTGCCTCGTTTTAAGATGATGATTCACAAAGACTTTACGTTTGAGTCAAATAAAACTGGTTCCATCTCTTTCAGTGTACCATCTAGATTATAGAAGAATGTGGTTTAGTCGTCCAGATCAAGAGGTCTTTCATTGTAATCAAGTTATAAATGAAGTGAAAATTTCAATAAAGCGGCCATTTCCAAATTGATGGTACAGGTTTATTTCTAGCTTAATTGACATTTAATATGACGCATTTGTTCGTTTTTTAACCCTTCAAGTGAGTCTTGCCAAAAATTTGGATTTCATGGAGAAGCTTAGAGAGATATCATTTCAAAGTTCGTTATTTTCGAAATTTTACGAAAAATCGCTAACTTTGACCGTGCACCACGGATTTCTATCAACTTCGATGTTCACAACAATTTAGGTGAGTGTTCTCGTGCCCTTGAACACTTGGAAAGTTGAAATTTGATATTTAGGGATAGTTTTTGAAGTATTTCGAAGGACTCAAGTTTGGGCAAAATTAAAAGACCCCTCCCGAGAAATTATGCGAAATCCAATGGTTCTGCTCTTAGTCGCGGCGAGAGCCTTGAGCGAGCAGTCGATAGTGCTGTCAATGTAGTTGTCCCGAGACTCTGACGAGTCTCTTGGTAGAAAACCTGAATGAAACGAGAAATAAACAAAATATTTAATAGAAGAGATTTTTGCATACGGCCACGATTCTATTTTTTTTTGCCTGGGATTCTATTAAGAACTAATTCGCTCAACTTTGAATGCGTCGTAAGAATAATTCAAAAAGAAAACGATGAGTTATAAAACGGAAGGCAAAGACAGATGTCGCCGTGACCAAATTTATTGCGTTGCAAAATCAACACCTTTCCAATCCCTTGTTAAAAATCAAAAGAATTAACGGGAGACAAAATTTCCTCTAAGCGGCTCTAACACGAAAAGGGAAGATAACAAAAATGGGCATTAGACGGGGCCTTAAATTTTAATGGGAATTATTATTTTAATGATATTGACAATAGTAACCCCTATCCCTATATGATAATTATCGCAACAGAAACTCACGAGAGGAGGACGTGTTTCGGTATTTTTATTTCGTTTGCGACCTGGAAATTATAAAATTCTCAAAAGGGTTAACGACCCTCCAGACGGGACTTCCCTGAGATTTTGACGAGATCGTAACGCACGGTGTAAGCACATCGTGGCGTTACAAATCAGTCATATGTTCGGACGGATACAACGTGTTTGTAACGGCATATGTGCCATGTCGTGCAGTCACCGTATCGTTACTGTTACTATTACTCTTTTCTTGACTGTACGAATTTCTTCGTGGGAGCTCTTGATATCACGGTCAGAAGAAAAATATCTGAGCTCCCAACATCTTTCATACTGCTGTAATAATAAAACTATTCAAGAATGGTAAAAAGTACGCCAGATATTAAAAAGTCGCAATCTTATCTATATATAATTACTGCTCGAAATCATTTTTACTACTTTTAAATTAATCCTACATTCATGGCTTATTTATTTTCTTTCTGCACAAAATAAAATTATCATTCTAGTCAGATCAACTATAGATGATGTTTTTTTTTCAAACTTTCTCTTTGGAACATTTTCAAAAAAAATTTTTGAACAAAACTTGGCGTGTATGGATTTACGAAACATTTGCATATTTTTCTTTTTTATCTTCAAGCTTTTTAATTTCTTTAATTTATGCTAGTTTTAAGATTCGTGTAGTCATTTTAATCCGTACTCTTTTTATATTTTGATAACAGGTTCCATGGGAGCAGCAATTGAACTTTTGGAAAACTGTGGTGCAGAGATCGTGGAATGTCTTGTCGTGATGGAACTTTCGTCTTTGAAAGGTCGTCATAAAATTGGAGTTCCTGTACACTCTTTGATACAGTACGATTGAGCGTCAAATTGAATAAAGTCGTACCAGTTATGGAAAATTTGGAGCAGCTAGAATATTTGAGAGCACACTCATCTTTTATTTTCATAGGAATTTATGAATAATAATAAACAATCGCACAAATTCAACATAATTCAATACATATATTTCTTAAGGATGTAAAAGCGGTTCACACTAATCAATGGATATCCTTTGACCATATTTTTTCAAAAAAATTACCACGGGCAATCATATATAGCACAATATTATTAAGAAGTCTTGTAATGATTTTTAAATGGTAAATAGTATTTAAGTTCATTTCATTAGGAAAAGAATTTTATGCGGAGTTATTAACACGACTCGGTAGTGCACCGTGAAAAGTTTACATCTGACGACATCGAACGTAGTAGTCAGCTGACAGTTGAGGTTAGAGCTTTCCATAATGACAAAAAAGTTCCATAGAGCATTGTGTAAATGTTTACATTTATAGGTTGTGCGAAGTTGCCACAACATCACGGGGTTACGAAATCCTGAGATTCCATGAACATTTGTCGTCTTTAACTTTATATTTCTAATTCAGATGTCCGTTGACCCCCTTTTTTTAACGAACCGTTAAAATCCTCAGGGTTCAATGCATATATATAATAGACGTTTTTTATGATTAACATCTGATATAAAAATACATCAAATTTTGACTTATACAGGCTTCGAAGTAATTGTGGCTATATATGATACGTAAAACTGTGTATTTTTGATTAATAGTATATTACGACCCTAGGCCCGAAAATTGTCACACATGCCAGGGCATCCAACATTTAGGCCGTGGGTTGTATACTATTTTTCTTGATCCCGTAGCCGAAAGTACGTTCAATAATTACTAGTAATCGCGAGGAGGGGGGGGGGGGGGGCGCCCGTCCGACTTTTGCAGGACCGAGGCGTAGCCGAGGTTTTGCTGGTCGGGGCGGGCATTAAAAACATAAACAAAAAGTAAAAAAACACACACAAAATATCACACAATGATACAACAATATTATTAGTACAAATAAATAATTCGTTGATACATGTCTGATTCAAAGTCCCATGATAGTGAACAATTTCTATATATGAATATTTCCCGCTATACTTGACAATTTATATGAATATGTGCTTTCCTATGAACCTGGAATCTGGAAATACAACATTATTCCGGACGACCATATTCATTTTATTAGTCCGGTGCGTACTTTCGGCTAGGGAAGCAAGAAAAAATATTTTGACTAAACAGTCGTTAAGAGGATGGATCAGTTGGTATATCGCAACCGTGAGTGCGAGAGAGATAGTTGCAAATTTCGAAATCGAAATTCTTTGACACAGTTTGACCGATTGAAAAAAGGCTCTGTCAGTCGATTTTTGCCATTGTCCTGCGTAGGCTGATGGCAGGACGATGGCAAAAATCGACTGACAGAGCCTTTTTTCATTCGGTCAAACTGTGTTAAAGAATTTCGATTTCGAAAATTTCAAGTGAGGTTAGTCGACTGATCCATACTCTTAAGGTGATGGAGCAATCGCCATCTCGCCACCGCGAGTGCGAGAGAAATAGCTGCAATTTTCGAAATTGAATATGTTCGACACGGTTTGATCAATAAAGAAAAGCCCCTGTCAGCGTATTTTTGCCATCTTTCCGCGTCCGCTGACAGAGCCTTTTTTTGATTAGTCAAACGACAGCGGAGAATTTTCATTTCGAAAATTCGAGGTGAGGTTAGTCGACTGATCCATGCTCTTAAGGTATTACTGGATGGATAACCCAACCGATAAATTGTACCTGATCGGAATTTCCGTAATTCGTAATGCAATAAAAATCTGAAAAAATTCAGCAACATTTGGAAAGTTATGAACTACAATTATCAATAATAATATGCCCAAAAGTTATTAATGAATTGTTTAAATAAATAATTTTTTAACAATTTTAGAGTATAAACCCTTGTTTTTTTTTACGAATCGAATGTGCGCATTTTTCTGAATGCTCATGATTTTTTTCAGAATTTTCGTGGAATTTTGAAATTCTCTTTTTTAAATTTTTTAATTGGCTCTATTTGTGCATTTTTGATCCAGTAACCTTGAGACTTTTCAAAACTGATTGTAAATATGTTTTCTAAAACATATCCAAAATTCAAATTTTTCAAAATTTTTTTAAGAAATTTCAAAAATCCACGAAAATTCTGAAAAAATTCATGAGCATTCGGAAAAATAAACAAATTTGATTCGTAAAAAAACGCAAAATTATTGCATAATTAATTGTTTAAACAATTTGTTATTAACTTTGGGGCAATATTATAATTGATAATTGTTGTTCATAACTTTCCAAATGTTGTTGAATTTTTTCAGATTTTTATTGCATCACGAAGTACGGAAATTCCAATCAGATATAATTTTTGGTCGAGCTATCCATCCAGTTATACCTTAAGAGACCTTGAAATTTCACAGAGATTAAGTTTTAAGCTTGGACTATAATATACAAAAAAATGAGTTAGAGTGTTATCTAAAATAGAGCCTAGTGCTTATACACCCTTAATAATACTTGAAACGTTTTTCTAACATGGAATACTTAATTATACAGGGTGATGCAATAGACTATTAGCAGTAAAAATATTTCCTATTCTTGCCAGACAAGCAAAAAACTTTCCTACAGAAGTAGCACGGTTCGTAGGGAGTCATCAAGTAGTAACTCAATGGTCATTTAGTAAAAGTTCTTCGAGTATTTCAAGGTCACCTCCATTTTTTCAAATTGATTCACTTTTTTTTTCTTTATAATTTCATCGAGGAATTGTGAATAGGTTCACTAGGGTGTGCGGAAAAAAACGATATTTTTTTTTACTTTGCATTCAGCCGAAAAAGGTGATTCAAAGTGAAAAAAAAGAATCCCAGAAGGAAAGCTCACCAAAAAATTTTTTCGAATGGCGCTTTGCGTTTGAAGATTTTCCATAAGAATAACCCAGGAAATGATTGAGACCTCCGATCATTGTATCATAACTCTTCAGGAAAAAATCGCACAAAAACGCCAATGATATGTTTTTAAAGAAAATCGATTCCCCTACACAGAAAGTCCTTATGAACATTCAGCTTGGAGCAACCATTCTCGTGCTATCACCCTTCGAAGTTGGATCGATAGAAAAAAAAATTTCATAAAACTGTCGAAATCAAAGTTTTCGTTTCACAAACAAACTTCTAGGAACTTTTTCGTAGAAAATTACTTGCTCTTTTAGAAAGAAGCATTTAAATCCAAAAACATCACATGCAAGCTAGTCATTTTTTACTCTATGGTGGCAGAGACTTATAAGAAAATCAATTCTTTTCAGACTTTCAGGAGCTTCTGATATTATTCACAATATTCGACGTCGATTGGATCGATACAAATTATGTTTAAATATCACTATTCATTCAAATAAAAATCAATCATAAAAAAACGAAATTGTACGGCAGCATCCGGTCAAACATTTGTTGAAATGCGATTTATTATTAGTTTAATGTTCTTAATAATAGTATAGGTTAGTTATGCTGAATGAAATTCGTTCGCTGGAAGGAAGTGAGAAGTAAAAATTGCCGTCCTTGCAATACAAACAGGGAAGTTATTTTGGAAGCTTGAACATATTGATTGTCCAAAATGTTTATTATTTATAGATGCACAGTAACATCCCTTGTATATTACAGGACATTTCGTTTCCATTCTTATTAAATTAGTACAATTAAATGAAAATTACTTGAAGATAACTCTCTAAATTCCCTCTGCATGAATATTTGTGCTCCATTAGTTCTAGAAAAGCCCTGATTTTTATTTGAATAAACAATTTTAATTTTAATCACGCAACTGATGATATATTTACACTGGAGAATATTCCACGCACTCTGGTTTAATTGAAAGATTATCTCAGTTGACACTTATTTCCAATCGAACGAAATAATGAAATCTTGATAAGTTTCGTTGACGTATGCATCGCGCATTTTTTTATATTTTTTATTTTCACACACAGATCACAGTCTACATTTTTGCGGCCGCTTTTATACCGGTTTAGTATACCACAAGTTTTAACAAAATAAATATCAATATGCACTTCGTTAGATGACGCGAAAATTATTTTTATTTTCCCGCACGCACTTCATAACATCATAACCCCAAATATCAACATGACGTGAAACTTCAGCTGGTGACTTTCGAGTACTTTCGAGCTCTCGAGCTCCTTAGCTTTCCGCCAAACTTCCTTGCTCTTTTTCTTGAATGTCAGTGGCCCAAAAATTCTCTCACCTTTCATTGGTTGCAACAAAATTTCTCTCACCAGGGATTGGTGATCATGGGGGCCAAGGGGCCTATGTTTGTAGCGGTTGGAGTACGTGTATACAGATACGTCAAATCCTGAATGTGTTAGTAACTTTTGCATAATCTTAAGCCCGTGCAAAGTTTTTTCTCAGAAATTACGACACCGAGCATGCTGATTTTAGACTCATTCGACAGAGAACTTCGTAATTAGCTACAAGTTCAATTTTCAAAGCCTCAGATGACTCGGGAGTTCCGTAATTGAACAAAATGACACGCCAATTTTACCCCCACCACCGCGAATCGTTTTATTCAGAGAAAAGATAGTCTCGGTGAGCTCGGGCCAGCAGACGACAGGGCTGTCAATGTACTTGTCCCGAGACTCTACCGAGTCTCTTGATATGAAACCTTTCACGACTGACGTGAACTCAAGATATATTTTACGGTTAAATGTTCTAGGAAATTTTTCCATAGCCATAGAATTTTCTTTTAATACTTTTTGTGATGTTAAGAATATTGAATATACGGTCTTGTCATTTTTTTTTAATCTAAATTTTTTATTTCAGATTCAGATAATTTGTTATCAGAACATTCCGAATATTCGGTAATTTGTTTTTATTTAATTTTTTCGATTCAATTCCGATTAGATAGTGAATGTTTTTTCTCGTATTTATTGCGGACATTGTTGAGAAAAAAGTAGGGGTTGCTGCTACTATATCTGTCATGATCATCAAAACATGGAATCCCTATGGTGTAAATGACCATGTGTTATTTAAAAGTAACTAATAGTCATGGTAAAAATCCTCACAATTATCAGATAATGGAAGTAATTTTAAATAAGTCAGTTGTTTTGAATATGAAAAATATGGTATACTGTATCATATTCATGTTTGAATAAACCTTACTGAATTTTAACATCCATATTGCAATTAATATTTATAATTGAATAGGCATTATTATAATATTTCATGATAGAAACAATTTCTGTAATTTTGCGGAGACTTATGTTTCCAGGTATTTATGATTATTTGTTATCGTTAAGACAACTATACCGTAAGGGATGTTTATACCGTTCTCCTGAGTAAAAGTGCAACAATAAAAGTCGATCAGAGGAAGGCTCGACCCCGGGACTTCCAGAGTTTGAGTTTGGAACGCAATCCAGTACGCTACCACATACTTTATAGCTGAAAAAAACAAAACTTCTGTATAAACCGTGATGACGACTTATATATGCGTTTGCTTGTATCCTAGTTATAGAACGTATGGTAGCGCAGTGGATAGCGCTCCAGGCTCGAACTCCAACAGTCCCGGGATCGAGTCTCACTTACGTCAATCAATGTTCTTCGGTTTGTTGAAATTCTGTCTTTTTGTTAAAATCCTTCCTCTCCGTGGTGTACCTTAAATCTTTGTCAAGCGTACTATGAGCATATAGTCGAGAGTACAATACCTGATCGTCAATGATTCTATTTATTTTAGAAGGAAAAGTATTACTATTATTTGGTGACATGTACACAATATATGTTTGGCAAGTTCATTGTTGCTGTTAATATATGCGCTTGATGTAAACGACTTATAAAATTTAGTAAATACAATCATATTTTTTTGAATGAGCGTTACCATAAAAGTATTTTTATCACCTCAGAGAAACATGTAAATATATGGTACTATGAACCAAAAATGCTTCTCAGTGTGATGTTCGCGACTAGTTTTTTGCTATTCACGAGTATTTTCGAATCATCTTCCAATTGTATAGCTGATGAAGAACAAAAACGAATTTCTATTAAGTATAAATAAGATTGTAGATTTTGTTAAATTTACTGGCCTCGCAGCGCGTTATACGCTCGCGTCGATTCGTGCGCTCGCTGTGCGTGATACGCTGCTCTACGAGTAAATTTCGTGCGGCGTACTACAGGATAGCGCTGCTGTGTGGCATTACAAGATACAGAAATTTTCTTGATGATTTTTATAAAATTCAGTACTCGAAGGCTTTGGTTTTGCTCTTTAGAAATCGAAATGCAAATTCGGAAACTCCAGTTCACCGATATAATATGGTGGACAAAATACATCAAGTTTTTTTTGACGATTGTGAAACTGGGTACTTGAAATTTTATCGGTTAACTAACTACGAATCTGAATCTGAAATTAAAAATTTGGAAAAACAAAATTACAAGACCATACATTCGATATTCTTAACATCACAAAAGGTATTAAAAGAAAATTCTATGGCTATGGAAAAATTTTTTAGAACATTTATCCGTAAAATATATCTTGAGCTCACGTCAGTCGTGAAAGGTTGAATCAAAAAATTTAATTCACATGACTTGCTTAAGGAGTTTCGGTATAGGCGATACAATGTTGCCATGCTAAACCATGCTAAAAACATAAAAAATTTCAAAAAGTTTAGAATTTTATAAAATTTGGTGAACATATTCTTTAGTGCCAAATTTGCCAATACAAATTTTTTAAGATTTTTCTTCTACACAGTTATCGAGTAATTGATCACTAAAGTTTACATGTATAAGCATAGCGTTTCCATATATATAGGTATACATTTCGGGCATAAAAAATCTGCTTTAATGCGTAATTACTCGATAACTAAGTAGAAGAAAATTATGAAAAAATTTGTGTTTTCGCACTTGATGTTGAAGAACATTATCACCAAATTTAATCAATTTCTTAATATTTTGACTTCTATACCGAAACTCCTTAAAAGGAAATTCAATTTTATATCAAATTTTCATTTACGATATCTTTGAAAAATCAGTCGAAAAGTGAATTTAAACACATGTTTTCATCTAAAATTCGCTTTGAATAGGAATAGTTCGGAAATAATTGATTGGAACGTTTTTTCTGAAAGGACTTTTTTTGTAGCCAATTCAATTTCCTACAAAAACTCACCCATACAACCCCACGATATAAAATCGGACTGAGAAATACCAATATCAATGAAAGGAAGCACATTTTCAATGTTATTTAAATGGGAGAACTATACGGCCGATGATGAACCTCTAAATATTTTTTAACAGCGTTCTCCTTTCGCGACAATTTTTTTTTATGTATAAACTGAAGATTTTTGAGTGAGCACCTGAAAAAAAAATGTTGCCCTGAAATGACACACCCTAGTATATATTTATATAATATATATTTTATTTATTAATATTAATTAATAATAAAATATTATTATAATAAATATTTTATTATAATTATATAATATAATAAATATTTTATTATAATTAATATATAATATAATTTATATGGGGCATTCCATATCAAATCAGCCACTTCAAAACTTTTGGATTTTTGATTTGATTCAAAATGTTTTACGTTGTTATAACCATTGAAAGGAGCTCTCTTGATTTTTTCCAGTATTTTTAGTCAATTGGATAATAAGTTATGATTTTCGGAAAAAAATAGAGATTTTTTTTTCTTTTCCCTATAACTTTCCGAAAAATGGGCCGAATTTAATCGAATCATCATAGTATTAGCTCTTTATCAACGATCATTAGAGATATTCTATGCCAAAAAATAGAGCATAGTTGATGGGTCTTATTTAAACCAAGTTTTTTTAAGGTTGTTGCTTAAAATTTTTGACATGAATAGATATTGATGAAAATTTTCCTATTTGTTGATACATATTTCCTGAATACACTGTTTCAAGGAAAATTGAGGTTACCGAACTAGTTTCGGAGAAATTAAACGTTGAAGTTGAGCAAAATTGTAATTTCATTACGCATCTGTTGAATGGGACACAGTCGTTGCTTTCACACTTTTTTGCTTATATCACTCTTATTAATGAAGAAATTCATTTGAAAAACGACAGTTCGGATTAGGACGATATATAGAATGATTTTATTGAAAGGAACAGATAGTTTACCGACTAAAATAACAAGAAATCACTGAAAATATGTGACTGCCTTACGATCATATCTAGAGTCGTGGCAGCGACTCTGAGACAAGTACATTTATATATATGATGAGTTGCTGCCAGAGACTCTTTACCGGAGCAATAGCGACCAATTGTTTTCGAAAATTTTCAAAATTTGTTTCTTCAATAATTAATTAATTATAGCATTCCGGAGAAGATTATAAGTTGACATATTTTTTATTTTTTTTTTCTTTCGATTGCGACCTCTTCGAACTCTGTAGCTTAATGCGTTGAAGAGATATTAATTATTTATTTTTTAATTGCATCAAAAATGGTCTCGGATTTTCGCACACATTTTTGATGTTTATTTGTTTTATTTAGTGACAAATCTGGTGCCATAATACATTTTATATACCTATATATTGTTTTTCTGGTGCCAAAATGCAAGTATATACCTATATATTTTCATGACGTATAACGTATGGTGTGTTGTTTATGCTGATAGATGATGAGGTTATAAAGATCGCGAATTTGACAGTTCACCGATATCCCGGTCTATAGTACAAGTATATGCCTATATATTTTCGTTATGATATGACGTATGGTATGTTAGAAATGCTAACTAGATAAGGTTATAAAGATCGCGAATCTGATAGTTCACCGACACTGTTCCAATTTTTCCGGTTCTGTAGAAAATAGATAAAGGCAGGACAATATTTTGGTAAAAGTGGTGAAAAAAAGTGAAGAAGAAAAAAAGAGAAATAAAGGCCGAGGAATCCAACAGTGTTATATGTAATGGAGACAAATCGAAAATTGTCAACAACATT
Source organism: Venturia canescens (assembly GCF_019457755.1). Lineage (NCBI taxonomy): Eukaryota > Metazoa > Arthropoda > Insecta > Hymenoptera > Ichneumonidae > Venturia > Venturia canescens. The sequence continues at coordinate 18,733,250 of NC_057427.1, forward strand.
CGGATTGATGGTATAAAATATTTAGAAAGGTTAGAGTTTATTGCTATATATATCTAGAGACAGGACTAGAGATCAGTCAGGATTCTGAAACATTAGAAAAAAAATCCATGCCTCCGCTCTGTCCCATCAGCTCTCTCTCTCTCTCTCTCTCTCTCTCTCTCTCTCTCTCTCTCTCTCTCTCTCTCTCCTGCTTTCAGTACTCAAACATTTCGCGATTCTTTCCGGGTTTCCGGATGTTACTATTGGCACTCGCTTCCACCCGAAATCACATCTGCCTCGAGTCTAGGAGTGTTCAAGCTCAGGTTGTACACGTCTCTACTTGTTGCTGAGCGTGCTGGACTTTGATCAGTCATTAATTCGTCACGCCAATTTATACGAATATTGTTTCTGAAACAGTTGTGCTATTTCTCGGTGTCTGCTCACGGTGATATCACGTAGTCGCGATGATTATACCCAGTAGTTTATAGTCTACTTCATTTATAAATTTTATGCTTATATTCCATCTGATGTCATATCAAATGACGCATGTATTTATATTCGATGTACTCATTATTCAACGATTATTAATGTACTCTTGAATATCGGTTACTATGTTAAAATAGTCAATGATGTTGTATTAGCAGTTTGCCTAAAAGTTTAACTGAGGCAATAATAAATCAAATCAAATCAAATCAAATCTCTCTCTCTCTCTCTCTCTCTCTCTCTCTCTCTCTCTCTCACTCTACCTCAAATCGAACTCAAGGGAATCAAACTCCCCTTTGTAACCAGAGCTAAGAATTTGGGTGTTGTCATGTCGTCTGGCCTGTCCTGGCATGACCATGTTACGGATCTTTCTGGTAAAGTTAATTTCTCCCTTTTTAGATTAAATTATGTCCGAAAATCTCTCCTTCCCTCTGTTAAAATTACTGCCGTTCGATCCCTGATATTCCCGATCTTAGACTACTGCTGCCTCGTTTACAACGATCTGTCAAACGAACAAAATGATAAACTTCAAAAACTTGTTAACTCTTCTATCCGTTTCATTTTTAATCTCCGTCGTGATGTACATATTACCCCCTATCGCAGACGTTTGGGGTGGCTGTCGGTCAGATCTAGGAGGGTCTATTTTTTGGGCATCACTGTCTTCAACATCATACGCAACAATGCACCTGAATATCTATGTGCACTTTTCCCGCGCTCAGTCCCTGGAACTCGACCTCATCGAAATCGTCTTCCGGAACTCTTTGCTATTCCTAATCATCGTACCTCCACCTACCATAACTCCTTTCCTCTTGCTTCTATGTATTTTTGGCACTCCCTTCCTTTTCACATCACTTCCCTTACATCTTTCTCCGCTTTTAAAGCTTTTCTCTACGCCTACTTGTTTGAGCTTGAGTTAGGCTAGTTAGTTAGTTGTTATACTGCTCTCACTCTATCTCTTGTCTTTTGATCTCCTCCCTGATGCTGCCTCTTTTTCGTTTTTCGTTTTTCGCTTTTCTTTTCGTATCTCTTATGTTACTCTCATCTAACCTTAATATCTTTCTCTTTTATTTTTATTACTTGATAATGTATCTTCTTAAACCTGAAAAATTGTTTTCACCTCAACTCTTTTTATATTCATTTTATTCTCACTTTCTCTCTCTACTCCAGCCTATCGTCCGAAGGGTATTTTTTCATCAATACACAATAATATCTCTTGTATATTACAGAAAAATTGAATGCAATTAAGTTAAAATCTCTTGGAGATAATTTTCTTAATTCCCTCTGTAGGCATACATGTGATCCATCAGATCTAAAAGAGCCCTGATTTTTATTTGAATGAGCAATTTGAATGAAAAGTGATGGGCCGGACAAGTACTTTTAGCACATATTTAAACATATTTTGTACCGACACGAATTCGACATCGAATATTGTGAATACCAAGGGATCCTGAACGTCTGAGAAGAATCGATTTTCTTCTAAGTATCTGTCACCATAGAGTAACAAATGACTTTTACCTTTGATGCGATTTTTTGGTAACTTTTTGATTCACTAGAACTTTTTCAAATTCCGGATGCTTCTCGTAGGAATGAATTTCTCACGTTCTATTTGAATTTTTTTTTCCTTCACAATATAATTACGGATTTGTATTTCTTCTAAATATAATGTTTTTTTCACGATTTGTGAAAGCTTTTCTTAATTGTGTTGTTGAAATTATTTACAGTTGGTTTCGTAATTTTTTTTTACATACCATTATGTTTTTAATTTTTTTCATTCGTCATCCGATGTACTCGTCACTTTTGCATTTATTTGACAACGTTTTGTTCATTTGAACACCAAACGTTTATCATACATTACCAAGATTTAGCAGATTCTTTTTTTTTTATTAATTACGTTTGAAATGGTTTATTTATGACCTTTAGTAATGAATTGCTCATTTGAAGCAAGTTTCGAGAGAATAGATCCAACAACTTCTTATAAATCATCGTACATTTGTGGTTTGAAGTACATGAGTGTCACACGGGGTTTCGGGTTAACTCCGACTGCCGTGTAGAAATGCGGCAACGTTGCAACTACGACACTAACGAGAGCAACTCCGTGACAGATTCATGATTCACACTTTTACAATGCAACGGCCCTCGACGTCAATTGATTCGAAACTTTTGACATTCTCGTCACAAATCACTTTTCGTTTTTTTTGTAGCTTTAATGAGCATAGTGCGATGGTTATAAATGCGAGAACTGACAAATCGACCATTCCATCGATGAGTTTGAGGTTTTTTTGAATTTGTTTCTCCATCATTTTCAAACGCCGGGTGAAAAAATGACACAAAAACACAGAGGCATAGATCTCACTGCATCCAATCCAACAGCTGCATATAAAGAAATCACACGCACCGTTGCCAAACTTTGTTGGTATTTCAACGCAATTTTCAATCATCGAAAATAAATTTTCTATCAACTTTGGGTGATTGAAATGAACGTATTTCTGAATTATAATCAATATTATCATTCACAGAGTTAAAAATTTTCGCATTGTTCATCTGAATTAAATATAATCATTCATTATATATGAGTTGACATTGCTGACGTCACTCAATGCATAAGCATAGGACTTCCGTCCCTTACCCCCACCCTCTCAAAAGATTTAGCAACAACCTTAAGCATTCTCGGATGCCGATCGTAAATCGTTTATTTTGTAGTGCCTCTGTAATCCAAAGGGATTGCAACAAAGATCACGCCAGATCGGAACTGTTCCACCGATAGTTCCCCTCTCATCAATGGCTTATAACTGCCTTCTCTATCAAGAGACTCGGTAGAGTCTCGGGACAAGTACATTGACAGCCCTGTCGTCTGCTGGCCCGAGGCTCTCGCCGAGTCTATACTTTGTCTGAATAAAACGATTCGCGGTGGTGGGGGTAAAATTGGCATGTGATTTTATTGAATTACGAAGCTCAGGAGCCATTTAGCAACTTGAAAATGGAAGTTTAAGCCAATTGAGTAATTCTCTTTCGATTCCGCCCTAAATCAGCATGATCGGTGTTGTAATTGCTGAGAAAAAACTTTGCACGGGCTCAAGATTATGCAAAAGTTACCAACACATTCTAGAATTTATGCGTCTGTTTTATAAACATAATCAAAGGCACTTTGATGCTCTCGAGTTTCTGATTCGTTGGATCTGACGACATCCATTTTTAGACGTTGTGATTGGTTGTTGAAATTAGTTGTTGATGATTGGAAATCTGACGTCAACTTCAGAACGTAGCACACGGCGCAGCACAGCTGGTAACAGCAGTCATAAATTCAACCGATATACATATATATATGTACAAACCATGTGTCAGTTTTTGATCGTATGAACAGAGTTTCGACATTACGAAGTGCGTGCGGGATCAATAAAAAAACAATTTCCATCATCTAAAGAAGTGCATATTACTATTTATTTTGTTATTTGTGATATATTAAACCGGTATCAAAGCGGCCGCGTAAATGTAGTCTGTGATGTGTGTGTGAAAAAGAATATAAAAAATGCGCGATGCATGTATCTCAACGAAACTTTTCAAGATTTCATTATTTCGTTCGATTGGAAATAAGTGTTAACTGAAATAATCTTTCAATTAAACCAGAGTACGAGAAATATTGTCCAGTGCGAATATATTGTCAGTGGCGTGGTTATATATCATGTGTACATAGGTTATATATACGAATAGGCTGTTGCTGCTCGTACTGCTAACCGGACAAATAAGCATGTGTTATTCGTCCGGAAATTAGTCAAAAGTGAGGTTATCTTTCCTCCAAATGAAAATCGCTCTAAACGTCATTTATTTTTTTTTAACATTAAAAATAAGTTGAAATATTTCAATTAAAACATTTCTATCGATAAAAATAACGCAGTTTTGAAATAAGTCAGCATTACTGTTCCAGAATATACGTTCTGGAGAAATTTGATAAAACCTTCGGACGAATAAGAATAAATTAGTCGTCCGGTCAGAATGAAAAATCTTGTGTCCAAGCATATACGGACGGATAAGCAGTCCTTAATCGACCGGTTACACAATTTAGAGCCGTTTAAAAAAGCCTTCGAACGAATAAGAATACATTAGTCGTCCGGTTAAAATGAAAAATCTTGTGTCCAAGCATATTCGGACGAATAAGCAGTCCTTAATCGTCCGATTACACAGTTTGAAGCCGTTTAAAAAAACCTTCGGACGAATAAGAATACATTAGTCGTCCGGTCAGAATCGAAAATCATGTATCTATAAGTACGTTTAATGGTTGATTTGGAGGCTACATGAATGGCAAACGTTACGCTCCTTGGCTGGGCTACTCCAGGAAGACCCACCTATTTACTTTTCAAGAATTTTTTTCTTCTATTTTTTCAATTTGAACAAAGAAAAAATAAAATTCTTGAAAAATAAATGGGTGGATCTCCCCGGCGCTTCGCGCCGGAGAGACGGAATTTTTAGGTCAAAATCCCCGGAATAGCCCAGCCAAGGAGCGCAACGTTTGCCATCCATGTAGCTAATAAATGATTATTTTGAGGACCGTCTTCAAAACCACCATTTGTCCTCAAAACAACCAGTATATACGAAAAAAAGTCCTCAAAACTACCATTACACGAATCTAAGCATATACGGACGAATAAGCAATCCTTAATCGTCCGGTTACACAGTTTGGAGCCGTTTAAAAAAGCCTTCGGACGAATAAGAATACATTAGTCGTCCGGTCAGAATGAAAAATCTTGTATCCAAGCATATACGGACGAATAAGCAGTCCTTAATCGTCCAGTTACACAGTTTGGAGCCGTTTAAAAAAGCCTTCGAACGAATAAGAATACATTAGTCGTCCGGTCAGAATGGAAAATCTTGTGTCCAAGCATATACGGACGAATAACCAGTCCTTAATCGTCCGGTTACACAGTTTGGAGCCGTTTGAAAAAGCCTTCGGACGAATAAGAATACATTAGTCGTCCGGTCAGAATGGAAAATCTTGTGTCCAAGCATATACGGACGAATAAGCAATCCTTAATCGTCCGGTTACACAGTTTGGAGCCGTTTAAAAAAACCTTCGGACGAATAAGAATACATTAGTCGTCCGGTCAGAATGGAAAATCTTGTGTCCAAGCATATACGGACGAATAAGCAGTCCTTAATCGTCCGGTTACACAGTTTGGGGCCGTTTGAAAAAGCCTTCGGACGAATAAGAATGCATTAGTCGTCCGGTCAGAATCGAAAATTTTTAAATGGCTGCAAACCATGTAACCGGACGATTAAGGATTGTTTATTCGTCCGTATATGCTTAAGTACGTTTAATGGTTGATTTGGAGGCTACATGGATGGCAAACCGCTTCGCACCGGGGAGACGGAATTTTTAGGTCAAAATCCCCGGAGTAGCCCAGCCAAGGAGCGCAACGTTTGCCATCCATGTAGCTAATAAATGATTGTTTTAAGGACCGTCTTCAAAACCACCATTTGTCCTCAAAACAACCAGTATATACGAAAAAAAGTCCTCAAAACTACCATTACACGAATCTAAGCATATACGAACGAATAAGCAGTCCTTAATCGTCCGGTTACACAATTTGGAGCCGTTTAAAAAAGCCTTCGGACGAATAAGAATACATTAGTCGTCCGGTCAGAATGAAAAGTCTTGTATCCAAGCATATACGGACGAATAAGCAGTCCTTAATCGTCCGGTTACACAGTTTGGAGCCGTTTGAAAAAGCCTTCGGACGAATAAGAATACATTAGTCATCCGGTCAGTATCAAAAATCATGTATCTAAGCATATACGGACGAATAAACAATCCTTAATCATCCGGTTACACGGTTTGCAGCCATTTAAAAAAGCCTTCGGACGAATAAGGATAAATTAGTCGTCCGATTAGAATGAAAAATCTTGTGTCCAAGCATATACGGACGAATAAGCAGTCCTTAATCGTCCGGTTACACAGTTTGGAGCCGTTTGAAAAAGCCTTCGGACGAATAAGAATACATTAGTCGTCCGGTCAGAATCGAAAATCATGTATCTATATAAGTACGTTTAATGGTTGATTTGGAGGCTACATGAATAGCAAACGTTGCGCTCCTTGGCTGGGCTACTCCAGGAAGACCCACCTATTTACTTTTCAAGAATTTTTTTCTTCTATTTTTTCAATTTGAACAAAGAAAACATAAAATTCTTGAAAAGTAAATGGGTGGGTCTCCCCGGCGCTTCGCGCCGGAGAGACGAAATTTTTAGGTCAAAATCCCCGGAGTAGCCCAGCCAAGGAGCGCAACGTTTGCCATCCATGTAGCTAATAAATGATTGTTTTGAGGACCGTCTTCAAAACCACCATTTGTCCTCAAAACAACCAGTATATACGAAAAAAAGTCCTCAAAACTACCATTACACGAATCTAAGCATATACGGACGAATAAGCAATCCTTAATCGTCCGGTTACACAGTTTGGAGCCGTTTAAAAAAGCCTTCGGACGAATAAGAATACATTAGTCGTCCGGTCAGTATCAAAAATCATGTATCTAAGCATATACGGACGAATAAGCAGTCCTTAATCGCCCGATTACACGGTTTAGAGCCGTTTGAAAAAGCCTTCGAACGAATAAAAATACATTAATCGTCCGGTTAGAATGAAAAATCTTGTGTCCAAGCATATACGGACAAATAAACAATCCTTAATCGTCCGATTACACGGTTTGGAGCCGATTGAAAAAGCCTTCGGACGAATAAGGATAAATTAGTCATCCGATCAGAATGAAAAATCTTGTGTCCAAGCATATACGGACAAATAAACAATCCTTAATCGTCCGATTACACGGTTTGGAGCCGATTGAAAAAGCCTTCGGACGAATAAGGATAAATTAGTCATCCGATCAGAATGAAAAATCTTGTATCCAAGCATATAAGGACGAATAAGCAGTCCTTAATCGTCCGGTTACACAATTTGATGCCGTTTGAAAAAGCCTTCGGACGAATAAGAATACATTAGTCGTCCGATCAGAATCGAAAATCATGTATCTAAGCATATACGGACGAATAAACAATTCTTAATCGTCCGGTTACACGGTTTGCAGCCATTTAAAAAAGCCTTCGGACGAATAAGAATACATTAGTCGTCCGATCACAAAGGAAAATCATGTATCCAAGCATATACGGATGAATAAGCAGTCCTTAATCGTCCGCTTATACGGTTTAAAGCCGTTTGAAAAAACCTGATCAGAATCGAAGAACACAAATTAATACATATTATTTCTTTTTCAAACCATTTGTAAATACAAAATTTCCTAAAACAAACAAATTATGGAATAGGGTAATTCTTAATCACATACAAATTTTTGAAAAATCATAAAGTTTAAATTTATTTGAGATCATCAACTTAAGAATACTTTATCACATGTTTTTTGACAAAACCCATCCTTAATTTTAGAAATAAAGCTGTAACTTAAGCTATTACATTTCTATCGATTGAAAATAGAAAACAAACTGCTTTTTAATAAAACGAAGTAAATTGAACTTCTATTAGCATTGAGGACATTTCCAAATTTTTTTTGTCGGCGGTTTTTTCAACGAAACACATGTCAAGTGATACCATGACATACAATAGTCACAGCGTACAGAAAATTTTTGATTCGATGAAAAAGATCCATCATCAACAGTGGAATCTAAATCACGAGTGCACATAGCGCATAAAAAAACATCATTTTCTTTTTTATAAGTGATAATGTGTTCGACAACTTTCCATGCATCAGAAGAAAAGTATCTTTTAATTGATTCAATATTGACATCTGCGTCAGCAACTGCATCAAGAACCTCGTTCGGTCTCGTCTGGACCTTTTGCTCCTCGATAACTACACCATGCTCTATAGCAGAGAATGCAGTTTCCTCATCCACCAAACATTTTAAAAGAAAAAAAGCTCGATCTTTGAGACGCATATTGAAAAACGCACATTTTCGCAATTGAGCTCGCACGCGACGTTTTTTGGGAAGCCCAATAATAGTTTTTAATGATCCTCTTGGACGTCCTCTGCGTTTCAAAGCACAAGGTACCTCTATATTGTTCAGATCAACGTTTGACTCCGAGCGAATCGTATCGGCTTCTTCCAAACATGAGTCTTCGTTTTTTCCTTCATCGTTCTCGCCACAATCGATACTTCGCTTTACTGCATTCCGATTCACGTTTTTTCCTTCATCAACCTCACCGCAATCGATGCTTCGCTTTACTGCATTTTGATTTACATCAATTTCCTCAAAAGGTAAACTCTCGCTCATAGTTACGTCAAAAACTTCGTCAAAGTGAGAATCATGTCGGAAACCCGACGATATTGGTGTACTTGTAACGATCGTCGGAAGTACGATATTTGAACTACTCGTAACAATTGTCGAAAGTGTGGTATTTGAACTACTCGTAACGATTGTCGAAAATGTAACATTTGGACAACTCGAAACGATAGTCGGAAGTGTGACATTTGAACAACTCGAAACAATTGTCGGAACTGGTGAAACATCGACTTCGCAATTTTCGACCCAAGCTTTTCTTATCTTATTCAACAATCCAAGTCGCCGAAAAAATAAATCGCCAGACACTTCGCAGCCCAGATTATTGAGGTCATTCGTTATAACTCGAATCATTCGGAAACGCTGATTTTCTGTAGAGACGTGACGTTTTGGAGGTTTCGAGGAAACAACTGCACCGGAAATAACTTCATCGTCCATCCTCTCGTTTTGAAAAACTCGTTGCGTGTGGAAGTAATACTGCTGAGTCCATCGACGAGCGCAGATATTAGCATCAAAAAGATCGCAGCCTAATTGTTTTCTAACAATAAAAATGTGGCTAAAAACAAAAAACACAAAAATAACGAACAATTTCTGAAATAAATGAAGAAGTCCCAAAGATCGATTATAGTTAAATATCAACCGGCACGGCAACATCATGGACGCAAACGATGGACAATCGCAGGAATTTTCAGAAGCAACAACGGTCGAAGCACCCAATCGAAATTCAAAGTGATCATCATCCTGTTCAGTAAAAATATTCTTCTCACGTCTGAAACTCTCCAATTCCTTGCTAACGAATTTGAATGCGCGTCGCGTAAGATAACGACAATAAAGCCACTCTGTAGTGTCTTTTTCATACGGTATCACCAACATTTTCTGATAATTATACGCAGCCTTGGAATCGCGTTCCGAATCTAAGCACGTGATAAGAATGAATAAGCTTTCGATGAACTCCTCTAACGTGCTGTATAGTTTGACAACGCTTTTAACTTTAGCGTTTAATGATTCGATTCGATTGTTTGTTGTATTCAAGAATGTACTTTGCATAAAATCGTTGCTCAACGTCCACTCGTTGCGAATCGGGTGCCAATTTTTGTTGAAGTAGTTTACGATTGCCAATGGCAACTTTTCAACTTCTTTGTAGTAACGCATATACTCTGATTCAGTCGCAGAGTATAGCATTTTCTGAAAAAGTCCTTTTGCCGCATCTCGTTGCTCTGGTGTGATAGGCAACTTTTCGCAGCTCACCTCTCTGTTAAAAGTTCTCAGAGAATGAAATGTACATATCAAAACATTGGCATTTTTGAATTCTTCTTTGATGATTCTTCTTTCAAGCAAATCCTTATCCGCCATGATGCACCTAGTCTTTGACCAAGAGGGATGGATTTTTTTGAACGCTTGAAGAAACCAAGTCATACTTTCCGCGTCTTCGTTAACAAGGATGCAAACAGCAACGATTTCGGTGTTCCCTTCAGAATCTTCTACTACCATCAGATAAACAGGAGCCCGTATATTAAGAAGCTTAAATGTTCCATCGATACCCACAAATTCGAAATATGCAGCCATTGATTGTTTCATATGAGGTGTTGCGAAAAGAAGACCCTTCATTTCTTTATCTTCTTCAAATATGTGGCATTCAGCTCCTAGAAAAAATATCAAAATATTGACACATAAATACTTCTCAACATAAATGCGTTAAATAATAGTTCACTATCAATCATAAAAATCAATTATGATTATACATACCGTATTCTTTTTCAAGTTTTTCAACTGTGTTTTTCAAATTATTTTGGCCTCCTTTTCGCGAGATAAGATTGGACAAATCTTTGAGCAAAATTTTCTTATCAAAATCATAGCCACATTTTTGCTTGACCATTTTTTTATCTGCACGAATATCCAACAACTCTTTAACTTGAGTCTTTTCATCTGTTGTCATAGCTCGAACTTGCGGCAAAAAATCGTACAATTTCTAGAAAAAAAATAAAAATGTCTTTTTTAAAAATGTAAAATTCGTATAAATTTAAGCTAACAGTTTCCTGAATTTTCATATGCATAAAAAAAAAATTTACAAAACGAACTTTCAATAATCTTAAATTTAAATCGTTAGTTCTACATTATTCATTAAATACTCATTAAATATTCGTTATCGCGGCACCAACTGTAATCGGCTTGTAAATTTTTTTATAACTTCTATATGACCTAAATGTGTGCGGAATCTTTGGGTGAGTTTGGAGCACCTTCGGTGTGTGTGCGGAATCTTTATATGGGTTTAGAGTGTTATCGCTGGTGCCGCGATATCAAATATTTACCAAATACCCTATCTAGATTTAAATATTTCTACTCAAATAATAATTCCAAATTATTGTGCTAAAAAACCACATAAATTTAAAAAAACAAGTATTAAAACGCAATTTTGACTAATCAAAAAAAATACTAAGGATTAAAATAATAAAAAAAAAATAATAAACATAAGCATTAAAAACAATACAATTTTTTACTGAAATCGAAATTCACAACTTTATACAATACTTCGAAACAATTATCCATAATTAGGAATAATCCCACTTTTGAATATCATTTGCGAAATTTCAAACACTAGTCAAATTTGAGATCACATTTTGATTAATAATCATTTTTATATAAATAAAAAACCATTCTCTAAACAAATATTTCTGTTTTATATATACAACAAAACTACTCTCCTCAGCCGACTTTATTTTCGTATTTTTTAAACAATAACCTAAATGTAGAAATGTTACTTAAATATTATTTCTTTTTCATTTGCACAAATTTCTTGAAACAATTTAATAAAAAAAAACTAAAAAAGCGTATTCTTTGTAGAAAAATTCATTCAAATTCCTTACAAAGTTTTCAAGATTCAACTATTACCATATTTTAAAAAACAATATTTTAACCATTGCACTTGAAATTAAATTTTTTTCATAACTACACCATTTTATTGAGTCTCGGAAAATTCATATAAATCACAATAAGGTAATCTATCAGGTGTACGATCAATAGAAATTTTAATTCGAAAGATTCAATATTTCGAAACAAATTCCAATTACAGTGTGTTATATTTAAACCAGAAAACTTTCCTTTTTATCAAAATATCAAAAATATCCAAGGCGAATGTATGTTTGTCTCTCTAGTACTCACACAACTAATAAATCGCCTTAAAGTACTACATTGTCAATATGAAACATTTTTGAAAAATAACTTTGAAAACTCTCTAAATATACGTAGACTTTCAAAATAAATATTACGAACATACTAAAAAATCTCATACCTTCGCACAGATATGATTATGATTATTAATCATTTTATTTAGCACCAGCTTGTTTCCATCACGGTTGCAAATGAAAGAAATCATAGCCGGACATTCTTGTTGAAACGTCCTGAAATATTCAATAAGAATTGTACATATAAATTACAACCACAAAAAATAAAATCTGATACAAATAACTATCAAAACTTACGATGAAGATCGAATGCCTTTCGTCAACGATTTAAATGTTTTTCCTCCGTGAATACATCTGTACACCAATCGGTAGTACTTCAAATTAGCATTTAACGGTCGTGAAATACCCCTATTCTTGCACTGTTCAATAGTTGTGCTATCGCGTTTATAATAAACACAATAAACTTTTTTCCCAAAAGCTGCGACTGATTCTTCAAGTTGAGTAATAGAATCAAACTCCACTCCGACCGTCAACGGAATGACAGATTGTGAATTTTTTTCCCTCGATGAATGAGAGTCCCCAACACAAACTGATGATTTTGATGATTTTTTCTTACTTGTCGATGGTCGCTCAATATCGCTGAGATTAGAACAAGACTCTTCGGACAGATCACAGCGATGATCAGAACTTGATGATGAAGCTAAATAATGAATATAATTCATATAAATATATATTCATTTTATATAACTTTATTATTTCAATTCAAATATTAAAAACAATAAAATGTACCGGACAGAAAAAGTTAACTATATCAAACTGCGGAAAGTCACCCTCACCTTCGACTCGGATAACAAGCCATAGTTGAATATAGTCTTTTTTCAATTTCCACAGAAACAACAAAAAGTTGAACTAATGCAAAGGTCCGGTGAAAAATAATATCTCGACTAAACTACGTTAAACATTCAAAAGTTCTACAGCACAACGATTGTGCAACACTAATTCAAAAAAAAAGAAAAAAAACCAAAAGTAGCTCGAAGAGAACTCGTTACAAATATAATTATTAAAAACTTACACATAACTGTAAATCATAAATCCTGAATAAATCCTGAATAAATCCTGTTCAACAAATGAGACACAATCTGTAACACGTGCAAAAATTTGAGGTTAGTAAAGTCATGCAAGCAGAAAAAAAGAAAAAATATAAATTTTATTGAAATTTTTATACATAAAATTGAGAAAAAACTTACCTGGCAAAATAATGAACTAATTCTGAATTGAGTATTACTTTTTAATTTATTAATCACTCGAACAATTTTTTTTACAAACACCGGCGACAATCAACAATGCCTTTTTGCGCGCAAATCGTACAAATGTAACGACGCAGTCATACGCAATGCGCATGTGTGAAAACAATTCGACAAACACAACGCCGCCGACGCCCTGTGCCAAACATATGAAACATAAACATGCTTATCGATATATTTATATATAAATGACAGTACGAATAACTAATCGTACGGTTAACAGTACGGCTAGCCACTCCGATACGAATAAATAGAACAAAAATACACGCAACTGTTAGAATGATATTAGAAACTTTAATTGAATAAATGTTTTCTAATTTATTTCTTGTGTCGTCATTATTTTTAAACATCCCTATATTTTGCTTGATATTCAGTTTGGCTCTGCCCTCTCCGATCCTTGTTTTCACCCGCTCAGTTTGCAGCGGATCGATTCTTATTATTAATTCGTTCCCTAATATGTGTTCTATGATTTTCTACTCCTTCATGATGATTGTGGTAACATGATTCGAGAGGTTTCTAACCATGATCTTGAATTGCACATTTTGTAAATCAGATTTAAAAAAAAAAATCTGGTCTTGGTATAGTGTGTAGTTATTCTTTTCCCATTAGGTCTGTCGAGTGATAAATTTGAAATTTTGATAACAAAACTTATAGAATGACAAGTATGTTGAGTATTTCCACTTTGCAAACTACAAATATGGAATTATTATAAAAAAAATTCATTCCGATAAGTCTACTGTTTTGGATGCGATCAAATATGATGCCTACCAACATCCCCAGAAACTTACAGAATTGCTGAACGCAATGTGCGCTATGTCATTTTAATGTAACATCATGACTTTTGATAACTTTTCATTATAATGCTGTAGATTCGGATCATTAAAATACTGCAAAAATCTGTAAACTATACAATTTAAATACTGTGCCATTCATTTTACATTTTGACTCTAACTGTAACATCTATATGAAGTAAAAAATTGATTATAAAAGTCTTCAGTTGCTCATTTATGGATAGATTTGAAATTGCTGTCTTCGAAGCTCATTGCGCAGATACATTGAACCGCAGCAGATACCTGCGAACTCTGAAATTTCTGTGGATAAATATATATGCAACGGATCACCCATTATCTTTGATTATGGTAATATGTAATGAAACTTGGTTCGGCAAGTTTTTCAGTGTTCCTTTTCAAATAGTATTGAAGTTTGTATGACTGATATACAGCGAATACTTCCAAACTTTGATATTTCTGTGTGGCAGCGTGTGTGCCAATCATTCAAATCATTTACTCCAACCGTATCATGTAATCTAGAAAATTCATCACAAAAGCCTTCCGCTTTTCTAGATACTTCAATTTTCCTTTTTCTACTCCATTGTGAGTTTTCGAATTTCTAAATTAATTTCTGAATTGTCCTGAATAGGTTTTCCTCCAAAACCAATGCAGGTACCTTAAACGTCTTTGAATTCTGTTGCTTTGTTGAATTAAGTTCGCTTAGTTTTTTTTGCTGCTTTGAATTCTGGCATAATAAATGTTAGAAGTTTTCGGGTCCTTTTTTTCAGCAACTATCAAACTGCGGATAATTGGACCTCAGCGGCCACTTGCAAACTTTGGAAATATATTTCATTGAGGGCACGTTTTGGATGAAATGAAATCTCTAGATTCAGAATGCAAAAGCGACATTTAAAGTGGGCAAATCTGTTGGATTTTTCGTGTCTTGAATTTGATCTATTTTTCATTTGAATTTTGAAGAAAAGGGATAAATAAAATCTGTTCTATTAAGGAAATCTTTACATCAGTTCTTTCTTGGTATGAAGACTTGGAAAAAATCGCCAAAGGCCAAGGACAGACAGGTGACAAAATATTTTCAGTACAATTTTGACGAAAAATAGATCTTTTGTCGCGGAAACCAACGTTATAAGCCGAAAATCATATTACAGCCCACGAGACGCATTTCTTCGCTCTCTTGGGTTCCTTTTACACAAAACATATTAGAAGATAAGGGGGAAAATCACCAACGTGGAAGAACAAACCAATGCCGAAATATTTCCAGTACAATGTTGACGAGAAATTTGTTGTTTTTCGTGGAAACCAACGTTATAAGCCGAAAATCATATCTCGGCCCCCAACCCGCTTTCTACCATTCTCTTGGGTTCCCAATAAGCATAGCAAATTAGAGTAGAAGAAAAAAAATAGCCCAACTCCATGGACAGACCTGTGACGGAATATTTTCTGTACAATGTTGACGAGAAATTTGTTGTTATTCGTGGAAACCAACGTTATAGGCCGAAAATCATATCTCGGCCCGCAACACACTTTTCTCCATGCTCTTGGGTTCTTAATAGATGAAACATATTAGACTACAAGGAAAAAAATCGCCAAAGTCTAAAGACAGACCTGTGACCAAATATTTCCAGTACAATTTTAACGAAAAATAGATCTTATTTCGTGGAAACCAACATTATAAGCCGAAAATCATATTATGGCCCACAACACGCATTTCTTCATGCTCTTGGATTCCCAATAGACAAAACATATTAGAAGACAAAGAGAAGAATCACCAAAGTCCAAGACCAAACCAGTGCCGAAATATTTTCAGTACAATTTTGAAGACAAATTGGTCTTTTACGTGGAAACCAACATTATAAACCGAAATTCATTTCACGGGCCTCATCCCGGATTCCTTCATGCTGTTGAGTTCCTAATAGGCATAACATATTAGAGTATAAGGAAAAAAATCGCTAAAGTTCAAGGGCAGACTTGTGACGAAATATTTTCACTACAATTTTTACGAAAAATTGGTCTTTTATGGTTGAAACCAACTTTATAAGCCGAACATCATACCTAGGGAAAATAAGATTGGGAAAAGTACATCGATGGTCCCTTATTTGCTGATGATTTCATGAAAAAGATTATCCCATAAAAAATGTTCGTATGAGAATGGAATCTATAAAAATGTACTAAGCAAATAATTCATAGAAATTTATACTAAAATCCTATAACCGTCATAACATAAATGAGGAACTTTTGAGAAAAAAGGCAAGATATCAAACCATAAACTTCCCCTAGGGGAAAAAAGGTTGGGACAAGTACATTGATGGTCTCTTGTTTCTGGATGACATAGAAAAAAGATTTAGAACCAGGAAAAAAATTCTATAAAAATAATAAACGAAAAATTGAAAAGTTCAAAAAAATTCAACAAAAATAAAAAACAATCGAAAAAATTCTGTAAAGAAAAATAAAAAAATTTCAAAAAAATTCATAAATATTGAAGACATTGAAAAATGTACTATCCAAGTTACATGTAGTATAAAAATGTATGATATCAATTGGAGGCCAAGTTTTTATTGATAATTTGGAATATTTATCGAACAAATTGGAAACTTTAATGAAATTCATGATAATTATTTTCAAGAAAAAAGTTAATGAAACAAAAGTCATAACGGAAGTTACGTGCA
Organism: Venturia canescens; assembly: GCF_019457755.1. Lineage (NCBI taxonomy): Eukaryota > Metazoa > Arthropoda > Insecta > Hymenoptera > Ichneumonidae > Venturia > Venturia canescens. The sequence goes on from NC_057427.1 coordinate 18,749,923, forward strand.
GTACTAAAATGTATTATATAAATTCGAGGTCAAGTATTTATCAGTTATTCGAAATATAATCTCCGGCGACAAATGAGCCTTGAGAATCCGTGTCGCGCTCACAACGTTTCATCAAAATTACTAAAAAATTAATGGAAATAAAATCATTGAAAATTCACATGAAAGTCATTCGTTACTTCAACAAGGTACACACTTTAAAGAATCGATTCCCCTCCGACTTTCAGGATCCCCTGGTATTATTCACAACATTCAACTTCGATTGGATCGGTACAAATTATGTTCAAATACGTCTTAAACGTAGTTGTCCGGCCCGTCACTTTTTATTCAAATTGCTCATTCGAAAACAAATCAGGGCTGTTCTATAATGACAAATATAATAAAATGGATAGAAATAAAAATAAGATCTCCAATTAATTTGAACTTGATTGTTCGCAAGTTCGTATAGCAATATCCACTTATTCTCATTTTCTTCAGTGAACCAATGAAAATGAGAAATAATCAGGCGCATTACTAGAAATTTTCGAACCTACTCAGCCATGCAATGTTTTTTGTCTATAGTCACGTACACATTTTGATAAATATCACTAGTCGAGTACGACACGTGGATTCCCGGAATTTGGAGAAAAATGATTTTGTTGTGAATTATGACTCCATATAATATAAATAGATTAATCAACTTCATCTTTCATTTTCGTTTCATTTTGACAAGAGCGATTCGAAGGAAAATTATTTTCTCGGGAATTACTATTCCTTAATATTAACACATGCATTAACTTCGTTTTTGATTTGTTTTCGAATGAGCAATTTGAATAAAAAGTGATGGGCCGGACAAGTACGTTTAAGACGTATTTGAACATAATTTGTACCGATCCAATCGAAGTTGAATGTTGTGAATAATACCAGGGGATCCTGAAAGTCGGAGGGGAATCGATTCTTTAAAGTGTGTACCTTGTTGAAGTAACGAATGACTTTCATGTGAATTTTTAATGATTTTATTTCCATTAATTTTTTAGTAATTTTGATGAAACGTTGTGAGCGCGACACGGATTCTCAAGGCTCATTTGTCGCCGGAGATTATATTTCGAATAACTGATAAATACTTGACCTCGAATTTATATAATACATTTTAGTACTGCACGTAACTTCCCTTATGACTTTTGTTTCATTAACTTTTTTCTTGAAAATAATTATCATGAATTTCATTAAAGTTTCCAATTTGTTCGATAAATATTCCAAATTATCAATAAAAACTTGGCCTCCAATTGATATCATACATTTTTATACTACATGTAACTTGGATAGTACATTTTTCAATGTCTTCAATATTTATGAATTTTTTTGAAATTTTTTTATTTTTCTTTACAGAATTTTTTCGATTGTTTTTTATTTTTGTTGAATTTTTTTGAACTTTTCAATTTTTCGTTTATTATTTTTATAGAATTTTTTTCCTGGTTCTAAATCTTTTTCCTATGTCATCCAGAAACAAGAGACCATCAATGTACTTGTCCCAACCTTTTTTCCCCTAGGGGAAGTTTATGGTTTTAAACTTTTCGAACTGCTATTTCGACACTTCGGTTGTAGTCAAATAGGATCTATAATTCAAAATAGTTTTGCACGTATGAAACATCACTTTTGGTTGAATTTCCAGGTCTAAAACTAAGATTTTATTGGTGAATTTTTTTTTTTAATTACGAAAGAAATATAACCAAACGAGATCCCATAACGCAACTAATCTTAAAAATCGTTGGATTAGTTGAAGTTTTTTTGAGAATTTTTTCGAAAAAAATTGAAAGTGTCTTATTTCCCGAAATTAAAGGTTTTTTTGCTTAAAACTGCGAAAAATTGATTAAAATCTACACCAATAATTTTTTTTAAAACATCTTCGAAAAGAACAGAAAAAAACACTCAAGTTTAAAGAAAAAAATTCATTTCAGCCCATTTTTCGGAAAGTTATAGGGAAAAGAAAAAAATCTTTATTTTTTTCCAAAAATCATAACTTACTATGCAATCGACAAAAAATTCTGTAAAACATCAAGAGAACTCCTTTCAATGGGTATAACAACCTGAAAAGTTTTGAACCAAATAAAAAATTCAAAAGTATTGAAGTGGCTGATTTGACGTGGAATGCCCCATATATATTATACTATATAATACAATATATAATGTAATATAATAATAATATAATAAAATAAAAAAATATAATAATACAAATAAAATTAAATAATAAATAATAAAAATTAAAAAATATAAAATCCTGGTCGACGCCGCCGGATCATTCGAATATGTGTAGGGCGTTTTGGAGGACTAGGTTTAGGTACATTCTATCGTGATTTTCGATGTCTAGGTCGACGACCTCATTATTTCTTATGTTCAGAAATATTCCTCTATAGCTTTCGTCGTCTAGACATGTTTTTTCATGGTTTTCGAGGTCTGGGTCGACGGCTCCTTAGTTTTCGATGTCCAGGTATGTTTCTCCATGGTTTTCGTAGTCTCGGATAATTCTTCCATGGATTTCGATGTCTTCCATGGTTTCTGATGTGCGAGTGTATTTCTCCATAGTTTTCAATGGCCACCCGTATTTCTCCATAATTTTTTATGTCTAAGTATATTCCTCCATGGTTTTCGTGATCTAGATATGTTTCCTCATGGTTTTCGCGGTCAAGGTCGACGGCTCCACAGTTTTCGATGTCTAGATATGTTTATCCACAGTTTTCCATGTCTAGGTATGTTTATCCACAGTTTTCGTGGTCTAGGATAATTTCTCCATGGTTTCTGATGTCCAGGTGTATTTCTCCATAGTTTTGGATGTCCAGGTATACTCCTCCATGGTTTTACATGTCGACGTATATTTCTCCATAATTCTTGATATCTAGGTATATTCCTCCATGGTTTTCATGGTCTATTCATGTTTCTTCATGATTTTCGTGGTCAAGGTCAACGGCTCCACAGTTTTCGATGTCCAAGAATGTTTCTCCATGGTTTTCGTGGTCTAGGTGGATTCCTCCATGATTTTCGTGATCTAGGTATGTTCCTTCATGGTTTTCGCAGTCGAGGTCGATGGCTCCACAGTTTTCGATGTCCAGGTATGTTTCTCTTTGGTTTTCGTGGTCTAGGATAATTCCTTCATAGGTTTCGATGTCTAGGTATATTCCTCCATGGTTTTTAATGTCTAGGCATGTTCCATCATGGTTTTCGTGATCCAGGTATATTCTTGCATGATTTTCGATGTCTGGATATGTTCCTGCATGGTGTTTGTGTTTCTTCATGGTTTTCGTGGGGGAGGTCGACGTCTCCATGGTTTTCGATGTCTAGGTATATTTCTCCATCATTTCCGTGATCTAGGTCTATGACTCCATAATTTTCGATGTCTAGGTATGTGTCTATATAATTTTCAATGTCGAGGTATCTGCCTCCATGGTTTCGGATGTCCAGGTATATTTCTCAATAGTTTTTAATGTCCAGGTGTATTCCTTCATGGTTTTCGTGGTCCAGGTATATTCCGCCATGGTTTTTGATGCTAGGTCAATAATTCCATAGTTTTCGATGTCTGGATATGTTTCTCCATGGTTTTCGTGGTCTAGGTCGACGGCTCTATTGTTTTCGATGTCTACGTCGACAGCTCCATGGCTTTCGATGGCTAGGTATATTTCTTCATGGCTTTCGTCGTCTTGGTATGTTTTTTCATGCTTTTCGAGGTCTAGATCAACGGCTCCGCAGTTTTCAATGTCCAGGTATGTTTTATTGAAATTATTTATAGTTGGTTTCGTAATTTTTTTTTACAATGTTTTGAATTTTTTTTATTCGTCATCCGATGTACTCGTCACTTTTGCATTTATTTGACAACGTTTTGTTTCTTTGAACACCAAACGTTTTTCATACATTACCAAGATTTAGAAGATTCATTTTTTTTATTTATTACATGTGGAATGGTTTTTTTATGACCTTTAGTAATGAATTGGCCATTTGAAGCAAGTATCGAGAGAATAGATCGAACAACTTCTTATAAATCATCGTGCATTTGTGTTTTGAACTACACGAGTGTCACATGAGGTTTCACTGAGACTAATTTCTCCAATTTTTCAACAGCATTCGTGCTGTGACTTATGATTTGATTTGCCTACTTTTTGTGCACTGTGAACTTGAAAAAACTTTACAGAATATTGGAAAATCAAATTCTTCATGTTAGGGCACAATATAGATAATATTCTGTTATTGTTAATTCATTTTTTGTTCGTTCCAAGGAATGCACACTACATAAGTAACATATGTAGGGTTTATTCACTCAGACTACCGTTCAGATGTAATGATTATCACCCATCAGAATGTACTTGCAAAAACACATTTATTGAATACATTTTTAATTAAAATTATTCCCCGTCTCGTTGAAAGAAATATCGAAAAAAAGGGAACAAAAATTTTTTAAATAAATTACGGCTAATTTATTTAAAAACTCAAAAAATCGCAACGAATTATAAATTTCAATGTCGTTAAAAAACGACAGGATTTCAACGACTAAAGCATTCGAATCTTTTTTTCAGACAATGCGATATTGATAAATTGGAATAATTAAATCCAACATAAGGTGGTCACCCCGTGTGGCAGTCAGATTTTGTGGGTTTTTTCGCGATTTTATAGCGGCCAGGAAAAATATATAGCCTTTTGCAATTTGAAGAATTTATTCAAACTAGAGACAAGTACATTTATGCCCTCTGGGAAGTCATCTGTAAAATCATGGAAATCAATGGTCATAAGACTTTTAATCCAAGAAACAAAACGTTGTCAAATAAATGCAGAAGTTGCCGAGCACATCGCACTACGAACAAAAGAATTACAAAAGAAGAAAAATAGGACAAAAAAAAATTACAACCACGAAAAATACAAAGACAAAACATTACAAAAACAAATTGCGATTAAAAAAAATTAAGATCATCAAAATTAAAAAAAAATTACCCACGGAAAAAAATTATTCACCAAAAAATTGAAACAAAAAAAATTTGGCCGTTGTACTTGGCGTTTTTTTTCTAGCTAATATTATCTAATTTACCTGTATCTTATACTCACAAATTCGAAAGTCGAGTAAAACCGGCTGAAATAATTTTATTTCGGGTGGTCCTTTCGGCTAGCTTCATCGTTTGGCACAATTAGAAGAAAAATGCTTGTGGAGCCCGAAAAAAAAATATCGATTTTTTTCGACACACCCTAATCTACACGTTCAATAATATTGTGCAATCACCTATATTGCGCAATATTATTGACCGTGTATAGCAGGCCTAATAATGTAGGTTATATATACGAGTTCCCTTTGATAGGTGTGTGGTAACGAACCGCGGCCGGGGTTTGACGTTACGAAGTGCGGGACAAATGTAACAAACGTTCGCATAATTAATGAATAATATAAATAAGGCAAATCAGTTTATCAAAAATAGGTCTGCAAGTTGTAAGGAAGAATGTTCGTCAACCTATGACGTCAAATTTCCTTTTAGTGATCTGAAATATTATGGTTGATAATTAATAAAACAAGAACACACGGAACTGTTAGTGTATATAATGTGAGAAACTCCAATCGAATAAATGTTTTCTAATTTATTTCTTGTGTCATCATTATTTTCGAATATTCCCATATTTTGCTTCCTATTGAGTTTGGCTCTGCTCTTTCCGATCCTTGTTTTGACTTCATCGGTTTGCAGCGGATCGATACATATTATTAATTCGTTGCCTAATATGTGTCCTATGATTTTCTACTATTTCTTCATACTGATTGTGGTAACGTGATTCAGGAGGTTTTCAACTATGATCATCAATCGCACATTTTGTATATCAGATTCTCAAAACAGTTTCTGGTCTTGATATAAGTGTAGTTATTCGTTTTTCACCTGGTCTGTTGAGTAATAAATTTTGAAACTTATTCCAAAAAGTCTTTGGATACTTTTTTTGCTGATAATATGAAAAGTTGAATCTTTGGAATGCGGTAGGCAAACACAAATTTTGACAACAATACTTATGAAATGATGTGTATGATGAGTATTCCTATTCTGCAAACTGCAAATGTGGAATTATTGGTGAAAACATTTATTACGATAAGTCTACAGTTGCTCAGTTTTGGATGCGATTAAGTATAATGCCTGCCAACATCATGGAAACCTACAGAATTTCTGAATGTTATGTGCGCTATGTCATTTTAATGTAACATCATGACTTCTAACAACTTTTCACTATAATATTATAGATTTGGATCATTGAAATACAGGAAAAATTTGCAAACTATAAAATTTATATACTGTGCCATTCATTTTACTTTTTGACTCTCACCGTAACATGAATATGAAGTGAAAAATTCATTACATAAGTCCTCAGTTGCTCATTTATGGATGAATTTGAAATTGCTGTCTAACAAACTCATTGCGCAGATACCTGCGAACTTGGAAATTTCTGTGGATAAGTGTATGTGCTGGTATCACCTCATATCTTTGATTATGGTAATATGTAATGGAACTTTGTTCAGCAAGTTTCAAAGTGTTTCTTTTCAAATAGTATTAAAGTTTGTATTACTGTGGTATGGAGCGAAAACCTTCAAACTTTCATATTTTTGTGTCGCAGCATGTGTGCCAATCATTTAAATTTTTTACTCCAACCGTAACATGTAATCTCAAAATATGGTGGCAGAGGCTTATAAGAAAATCGATTCTTTTCAGACTTTCAGGAGCTTCTGATATTATTCACAATATTCGACGTCGATTGGATCAATACAAATTATGTTTAAATATGAGTTAAAAGTACTTGTCCGGCCCATCACTTTCCGTTTAAATTGTTTATCCAAATAAAAATCAGGGCTTGTCTAGAACTGATGTATCACAAGTATTCACGTAGAGGGAATTGAGATAATTATCTTCAAGTAATTTTTATTTAATTGCACTAATTTAATAAAAAACATAAACAAATTGTTCCGCAATATACAAGGGACATTAATCTACATCGATAAATGAAAAAAATTTTGCACATTAAATATGCTCAAGCTTGAAAAAATAACTCCCCAGTTTGTATTGCAATGACGGCAGTTCTTACTTCTCACTTCTTCCAGCGAACGAATTTCATTCAGCATAACTAACCTATACTATTATTAACAACATTAAACTAATAATAAATCGCATTTCAACAAATTTTTAACCAGGTTCTGCCGAACAATTTTGTTTTTTTATAATTGATTTTTTATTGAATGAATAGTGATGGGCCGGACTTTTAACACATATTTAAACATAATTTGTATCGATCCAATCGACGTCGAATATTGTGAATAATATCAGAAGCTCCTGAAAGTCTGAAAAGAATCGATTTTCTTATAAGTCCACCATAGAGTAAGAAATGACTAGTTTGCATGTGATTGTTTTAGATTTAAAAGCTTCTTAGAACAATTCCATAATGTTGAAATTTGGAGTTCCTCATAAATTACTTGTCCTTCGATTGATATCATAAATTTTATTGCTGCACGTAACTCAAATCGTAACTTTTTTCAATTTATTAGAAAATACTTGGCCTCGAATTCATATAATAAATTTTAATGCTGCACGTAAATTAGATGGAATTTTTTAAAATTAATTTAGCTGTTCGAATTAAATAAGAAGAATGAGGCATCGGTTTCCAAAATGATTTCAAGCGCGATTTTTCGGTTTTTTATTTTTTACTTATTATTTGGTTCTTTTGACACTTTAAAAAATGGATACACATTAGTTCTTTTTAATATAATGTTTTTCAAGATTTGTGAAATTTTTTCAAATTTTTCTGTATTTTTTTTATAAAATAATTGTTTTTACAATTTTATGTGTACATTTTGAAATAACTTTTTCAATTTTCAACCGATTGGGGCAAAAATTGGTTTACAATGGTTTTTTGGGCCGCTGATTCGATTTTTGAACTTAATTTTCACCTCACTACCTTTGGAAATGGAGAAAATCGAAGGTTGAGGGTGAAATTTTTTGTTTTTTCAATGGATTTTCATGCTATATGACATGAAAATTTTTAGTTTTTTAGCAAACTGGACTTTTTCATCGAAATCAAACAAAATTCGCTACCCCCAAAAATGTGAAAAATAAGGGTTCAGGGTCCAGTTTGTTAATTTTCCACTGCGAAAATTTCATGCTTTATCACATGAAAATGGAATCAGCAACTTCGGAAACCCTCAGAAATAAATTATCGTGATTTTCGGTAACATATTTGCTCGTACCAGTTTTTGCACAAAAACTGGAAAAAAGCTCACCGGTTAAAAAGTCTTTTAAATCACATTTATTAATGAAATAAAAATTTCTGGAATTAGAATTCAATACACTTATCTGAAAATTGCGAATTCTGGTGGATTTGGTGACCATTATATATATTTTTTTCTCTCTCCTTCTGTCAAATTTTACAGAAAATCAATCAAAAAATTCGTTTCATTGAAAAATCTTCATTTTTATTCACAACGATACAATAATACAAAATATTCATAAACGTTATGGAAAACGATTTTAATCCCATAAAATTGTGGACACAATCAGAATCTATGAAAAATTTAGGGGATCACGTCAAATATTCGAAGAATATCAAATTGTTATAAATTGCATAAAACTTAACGAAAATCATTGGATAAATTATTTTTTAACATCATAATAGAAACATTGCAAAAATTTCGAAAACTTTATTTAAAAATTTAGAACTACCATTGAAAAAAGATTTGATATCAAGTCGCAAAAATCTTCTCTCGAAGAAAAACAATTTGGATAAGTACATTGGTGATCGCCCTTTTTCGCATTATATCACGAAAAATGTAAACAAACATTCTCAAATTTTTCAATGAAAAATATTTTAAACCGTGAAAAATATTCAAATACATTATAATCCTGCAGCGTTAATGAATGATATTATCCACTAATATACCGATTATGGCGGTATTTTCAACGTTAATGAGAGTTTTGAATTGAATCTGGACATACAAAACAAACATCCGGGTTTAAATTGTTGACTATAATTATTTGTCATAATACGGCTTTCGATTTATTATTTGAAAAAAATGAGAAAAAGATTATTTGCGAAAATTTAATTTAATTCAGCACACATGACAGAGTATTCCTCGATAGATCAACCAATGTTTCAATTTCAATTCTACATGAGATAAAAGAGAATTTTTTGCTATTACGACTTTTTTTGTCTACTAATAGTCATTTTTTTTCTCAATTTTGCACAACAAATCGTAAGGAGGTATAAGAATATATCGATGTGACGATTACTTTTGTCTCGTATGTAAACATTTAAAAGTTAAGCGAAATGTTAAGAGTTATTATATTATTACGTTAAGAGTTATTATATTATATTATAGTTAAGTATATTATTACGACTTTTTCTTGTCTACTAATAGCCAATTTTTTTTATCAATTTTGCAAAACAAATAGGTTAGGAGGTATAAGAATATATCGATGTGACGAGTACTTTTGTCTCGTATGTAAACATTTAAAAGCTAAGTGAAAAGTTAAGAGAGTGCTTCAATAAAATTTTCAATTTTCTGATCGCAGAGTATAGAGTTTTCATTTTTACTAGGTGAGTCACAGACGCGCGCTCCGCGCGCGTCATCTGCTTACATAGCATAACGCTTTTATTTATTTTTACCAGGATTCATTTACATTTAATAATTCGACTCATTAATAGCTATGGAAAGAATGTCAAAATCGAAGAATTTTCGAGAAATCGAGTCGAGAAAAACGATATCGACAAAACGTCAAAATGGTTTGAATTCCAAGTTGTCATTTTGACAAGACGAGTGAACGTTGTTTTTTCCGAATGAATTTAGCCCCACAATGCTCGTGTTTCAAGAACCAATCGGAATCGCGGAAAGCGATGACAATGAACAGCTAATTTACGCGTCACAAGCTTACTTTATAAAAAGGGATTCTTTGAACTTAGTGTGATTGTAGTTAGCTCAACTAAATTTAACCCGAAAAACGAGATTGCTGAACTTTTGAGAAAAAAGACGTGATATCAAATCTCAAATATTCCCCTAGGGAAAAAAGGTTGGGACAAGTACATTGATGGTCCCTTGTTTCCTGATCATATCGCGAAAAATGTGAAAAAACAATTCCATTAAATAAATTATTAAATTAACTGTAAACAATTTCAACTGAAAGATTCATAAATCGTGAAAAAACATTACATTAAAAAAAAATACAAATCTAATTATTTTTCAAAGGGTCAAAAAAATCAAATAAAGCGTAAGAAATAAAAAAACGAAAAATTAAAATAAAAAAGTATTAAAAAATCAATTGGAAAAAAATTCCATCTAAGTTACTTCCAGCATTAAAACTTATGATATCAATTCGAAGCCAAGTTTTTAAAGATAATTCAGAATATTCATTCCTACGGGTATACTATCATGAACTTGAGAAAGTTCTTATGAATCAAAAAAGTGACCATTTTAGTTATGTGCAGCACTTAAATTTATGATATCAATCGGAGGACAAGTGTTTTATTAGTAATTTCGAGTTTTAACATTATGAAATTGCTCTAAGAAGCGCTTTTAAATAAAAAAAAAAACACATCAAAGGTATAGTAATTTGTTACTCAATGGTGGCAGAGACTTGGAAGAAAATCGATTCTTCTCAGACTTTTTTTTCAATTGATTAGCTGTTGGAATAAAATAAGGAATGGGTCATCGGTTTCCTAAATAATTTCAACGACAATTTTTTGGTTTTTTATTTCTTACGTTTTATTTAATTTTTTGACACTTTAAAAATATATATAGATTTGTATTTTTTTAAATATAATTTTTTTCATGATTTGTGATTATTTTCGAACTGTTGTGTTGAAATTATTTACAGTTCGTTTCATGATTTTTTTGTAGAATTTTTTTTTGTCGTTTTTCGTGATATGTCAATATTTAAGCGCTTAAAATCGTAATCTTCAATATATCATTTTAACATAAAAAAATTATGTTTAAATACGTACCAAAAGTACCTCTCCGGCCTATCACTTTCTATTCAAATTATTGCTCATTCAAATGAAAATCAAATAAGAAGTTCATTTACATGTCAATTTTGTTGGATGCATGGGGAAATCAATTGTCTTCGAGTTACAGAAAACTATCGCATTGTCCTAAAAATTTGACGTCGATTTGAACCAGATCAAATCGTGTACGTAATCATAAAAAAAACACATGCATGGTAGAGTTTTCTCGAAATTTTTTCGAGATGTAACTTTTATTATCAGTTGGATCTTTTCAGCAATAAATTCTCGGCAATCTGTCAGTTTTACAGATGGTGAAATTCTCATTACACGTTTTATTCGGAAGGGTTGGATAACTCAAAGAAATTATGAGTTACACGCTATCCATCCTTCGCCAAAGAAGAAAGTGTAACTTTTGTGCATCTTTAAATATCCAGCATGGATTTTTAGAAAAATGAGAAGGCCCAGAAACCGAAAATACTTACCAGGAAGTGTTTGTTGTATGAATTTTTCAACATTCCCGTTCGTGTAAGCGAGGTCTGGTCATTCATATGCTGGCAACCACAAGTTGCTGCAGCCTTCACGCAGGCAACCATATTCCATCATGTAGCGGACAAATTTTCCTTCAATTTCATGTAAAATGTTTATCAATACACGATGAGTGCTAATAATCAACAAGAGAGGACCTTCGGACACCTGGCTGCCAGGAGGTTGCGGCAGACTAAAAGGTGGCAACCTTATTTTTTCTAGTTTTTTTGATTATTTTCTTAGGAATAGCGCTCCATTTATTCCACAGACAAATGATTTAAGATGTTTGAAAAAAATCAATTAAAACTACTCTAATTAAAAGTACTTGCGGCAAAATTTTGCTAGGCACACCAGCACCAATTTATTACCTCACACATTATATTTATCATTATAGATGTATTTCGATGAAATAACAGGTTAATGTACAAATCATGCAGCCGGATCTTAGACTACGAGACGTTAAAAGAGCCAGCCTCCGAGATGCACACGATACTTTATATAAATCAAACCACGTTTGGTTTTTACACTCCTCACCATTAATCTACTTCAACAGTTGGTAAAATACTTACTTTGCGTACCACTGGTGGAGGCTCGAAAAGCGAGAAAAACGTGGTTGCGTTATATAAATAATGTAATTAACGATTTTTAGTCCGTAAATGTTGATATGTAGTGATTATAAAGAATCGGATTAGCGTTGTTTTAAATCTTGGAAAGCAACATTTTGGGTTTTTTTGTGATTGCTGACTTCAATTTGTATTAGTGATTTTGCTGAAACGATTTAAAGTAGACGAGTATTCTCAACCATTATTCCAATATAATTTCATAATGTTAAAAATGAAAAATTCAGTTCATTAATTTTAGTATGTGAATCCTATTTTAGTAAGTGAATCCATATCTTCTAAATTTCTAGTAAATACTTATAACTGCGAATTACTAATAAGTATTAAGCTTCCAATTGATATCATCAATTTTAGTGCTCCAAGTAGATTAGAACAAGACCCTTTTTTTCATAATATTGTTGGTCCTTTAGAATAATTCTAAGTAGTCTTTTACTCCTATGGTTAAAGTTAATTTTTATGAATTTTAGTTTTTGAATTTTCCCATTGGAGTTAATATCCCAAGTTACCAATAAGTACTTGGCTTCAAAACGATATAATAAATTATAGTATTGCACGTAACTTAGATAGAAATTTTTACAATTTATTTTTGAGTCATTATTTCTCCGTCAGAAGACATTGAGAAGGATGGGGCATCAGTTTTTAAAATTTTTTCAAGCAAGGTCTTCGTGAGATGTAGGATTGTCATATATTTAAAATTTTTTCACGGTTTGAAATAATTTTCATTGCGAGGTTTGAGAATTTTTGTTACATTTTTTTGTGATATAATGCGAAAAGGTCTGATCATCAATTTACTTGTCCGATTTTTTTTGGTTGACAGGTATCGATATAGATATACAAAATACAGATCTATTGATACATATAAATATACCCGCCTGTATATACAAAACCGGAATAAAAGCGCCGTGTAAACATAGTCACAGGGTGCACGAAATAGTTGGGTATCCACTGAACAACTTCGTATATGCATGTGAATATGGTTGAATGGATGGATTTGTGAAACGCATGGAATAGCGAGGAGTGAGTGTGTTTTTCCATGATCATGGGATCATTGAATGTGAAGATTTCTTTAGTTTTCTGATTTGTCAACTTTTCGACTTATGATTTCTTTTATGATGATAAATTTATTGTACTCTAAATTCTACATCTATTGCCGTTTTATCCTCATATATAGGATTTTTCACCCAATAGAACTGGAAAAAAAATTCCACAATTTTCGGAAAAAGCCGCTTTTTTCCGTACCCGCAGGAAGTTATTGGAATATTATGATTTTTTGAATAATTTATATTATAGTCAAAATGGTGTTTTATAAGAGTTTTCTTATGATATTTCTCAATCTTACAATCCATAGCCAGAAAAAAATCGCGAGAAACGAAATACGACAGACGATAACGCCTAAAACCTGTTGTAGTATTTGAGACTGGGTTAGAATGGCAAAAAAAACGAAAATTATGATTCTATGCTGACGATAACAAGAGGTGCTAAAACATCGGATCATTAGAAAGATCAGTGCCACCTTCATCAATGATTCATCATAAGTATAAAAAAAATCGATAGTTAGTGTTAGTAGCACTAGACAGTAGACTTCGTAGTTTCGGCTTAGGTACACTGTGAATTTTTTGAGATTTTCGCCTTTCGCGTTCAGTGAACAAGCACACCTACACGGGTTACACTTGACGGTATAATAAAAATCAATGACTGAAACACAAGCAGCGTTGCTTTCCCGCCCGCGATTGTGGATGATTGTCTTGGGTTCTTATTCTCATCTGATCTTCATACCCGGGACAACAACATATGAAGAATTGTTGTTACAGGAATAGCAGTGTCCGATATCTTCAATTTTTGCTCTATAATTATAGAGTGAAGTGTAAATTTTCATAATAGTAAAACCAAATCTCTAGTATTATACAAGAAATCCCATTTACTTTCAACGAACACTTCAATTTTAGAAAGTTCTGAATATTTAATATTGTCTGTGCTTCTATATCAGTAAGGATAAATAATTTTTCGTTTCCAATTATTTTTTCCGTGTATACAATAGTACTTATTGAAAGCACTGCAACTCCCTCTTCTTCCAGATTCACAAGGTCGTTATACCTATAGCTAGCAGAGTCAAATATTTCTGTTGTCTCGAGACAACTGTGATTGTTGGATAAAAAAAACTTATATCACTTATGAAAATTCTTCCGAAATTATTGAGATCACTTTCCTCAAATTTGTAGGACTATTTAATAATGCGCAATAGCTTTTATCTTTACGTTTTTCTTGAAATGTTTTTTTCCGAATTGGATATATTTTATCATACTCGTCAAAAAATTATATATCAATTGATACATAATTTCAATGATTTTCATTCATTCAGGTGAGTTATCAGGACATCATCATTGGCCAACGTGTTGAGACTGAAAATTACAAAATTCAAACGTTGGAACTCTCCAAGCGTTAAAATGAAACATCAGAAATTGTTTAATCACTTTTTAATATAGATAAAGGACTCACGAGTAGAAAGTAGGTATGCATATTAAGAATGCACATAACAACCATTCAAATATTTCAAATATTATTAATTGCTTTTATTTAAGATTCTACGTCTAATAAAAAAGATAAATAAAATTGAAAGCGATAAAAGATAAAGTGATAAAAAAAACGAATATTTTGATGTCGGTTTTACAGATTGGACAGGATTTTTAGCGATGAACAGATATACTTGGGAAATCATACAATCGTTTAAAAATATTGTAACCAATATAAATGCAATTCTCAGAAACGCTTATGACAATAACTCTATCAGTTATATCACTAAAAAATAGAATCCATTTGTCTTATCTTAGAAAAATCGTGTTAACTGTATCTTAACTGGCTGGTAAATTTTAATAAAAAGTTCACACAGAATATTGAATTGTAGAGAGCAGCACCGTTTAGGCGATTTATCGGATTGGTTTGAGTGATCAAGTGTGAAACATCCGAATAGCGGGACTGCGAAAACTAGCCGGGCAAGCTCGGAGCGTTCTTGGTTGCCTCCGCTGAGCAATTTGTATATATATATATATTTTATTTGTAGTGGTGTGCTGGTAGAGATGGGGACGAGAGAGAAGTGGGAGGCACAAGGAACTGGCTCGATCTGCTGACTTGTTCGTTGGTCAACTTTTGGTGAGTTTCCATATTATATATGGAGAGAAGTGTAATGGAGAAAGAAGCAATGACGTTCCGTACAGAGTATGGTTTGAGAAACACTGATGCACGCCGCTTTGACAGTGCTGCAGCGTCACTGGCATCGCGGCAACCAAGCGGCAGCGACGAGCGGCGGCATTCTTACTACTCTTTATTTCAGTCCCTAGTTCGTGTTCCCTCGCCCTAGAGGATGGACGTAATGTAAAGTGCACGTACGAGTTCCGCGTGACTCGTGTTGCCCAACCACACAACAAAAGAATCTCAAAAATATTCATTGTGATCGTTATATAGTCACAAAGTGCGTCGCCTTCCAAATAATACACGATCGTCTTCTTAATCAACTTCTACAACATATACTCATATACAAGTATATCAAACGTTTATTTATTTATACTGATTGTGTGTGTGCGGCAAAAAAGAGAGAGGTGATTCCACTCGTGCGTTCGAAATCTTTCAATCATTCAACCATTTTTTTTGGGTTCTCGAGCAATCCCTCCCCCCCCCCCCCCCCCGCCCTCTCGCTGATGTTAAACCACATATTTTAATTCTGATTTTGATCCAATAGGTGGTAGTGAAGAGAAATATAATAGAACAAGTGGATAGCAAATAACGAAACCAGGACTAAAAAAAACTTATTCGGAACAACGAAAAAGGAACTAACCTTTTGAATTTTTTTATTTTGTGTACAGTTGTGGGAAACTTGTGACAACTTCCATTTTTTCGTATGAAATGTGTATCTTTTTTTTAAAAAAAGCTATGAACGAGTATTTTTTTAAAAGAAAATTGGAGAGACGCGTGAGGATATCGAAATATAATTAACTGAAAAAGCATCTTCGCGGTCCCGGCTATTTTAAACCTTGTAACAGTGAAAATTTATCCATCTCTTATTTTGAGATACAAGTGTGTAGAAAAATCAAGACTTACAAATACAGGGAAGTGCAGTTACAGTGACCACTGATCTTTTTTGACCAGACAGTGATGTGTAAAGGATTTGTTTGCATTTAAGTGTGTTGTTGTAATGGGATTTTGATTGAAATATGAATTCGTTATGCGAATTTTATTGTATATCAATTGAGTGAGCATGGCCTGTAGATAGATTGGCATGCTCTATAAAGCAGAAAAAGGCTCTTGATGGAGAATAAGACTATCTGCGGTAGTTGAGTTTCTCGGTTGCTGCTACCCTGCAAGCCACCTTTCGCGACGTTACTTTCGCCCTGGCGCAGACCTAACCGAGAATCGACCGAACTGACTGCTGCAACGAGCTAAAATGGCGCTTGCATTCGTATCCATTGCACCTCTATCGACCGTAACCAATCATCCGCAAAGTCTCGCTTACCCTGAGTAGTTTCAGTTTTTTTAGGAGTCAAGTGCGATTTGTTAGTGAAAAAATTTCGTCATAGGTAGAACAACTGTACATGGGAACAAAATTCAATTGGGAATATTTGTTTGCAGTTTTAAAGTTTATTCGAATACGAGTTTCAAGACCTCAGACGGTTGACGGAGTCGTCGGGTCAAACATTTCATACGATACCGAAGTAAATAAGTCGGTGTGAGTGACAAAAAACTAATAAAAACGAAAAAAGTTGCGAATAAGTCAAGAAAAAATGTGCGCGTTTTCAGGATAATCTCTTATAAGTGTTACTTTAATTGTGACAGTGTCGTGCATTCAATTGTAAAACCATAATGTATCACTTCTATACAATCATAAACCCCTAAAAGAGTGTAATTCACAGTGGATGTATCGAGTGCCGTTGTGGATTTCTCTTCGATTTGAGGCGTAAGTTTTGACGTCGTTCTTTTCATTATTTTTTCTTTTCAATTATTTCGTATTGAAAATTCTGTGATAAGGGTTTTTGATGAATTATGCATAAATACATTGACAATTACTCTTTTTTTTTTTAATTTGATTATATCTTGAATATATCTTAATTAAGATAGATATGTCTGTAGGATCGTATTTTATGGGTGCCTAAATTGGGTCGATTTTTACTTCTTAATTAAAGATATTATCACTTTAAATTAATGTCAGAGTTTACCAATTTCGTTCAATCTTTAATGTAATATATTTTTTTAGATAAGAAGCGTTTCTTCGTTATATAGCGTAAGAAGCGTTCATGCGTTATAAGTAAATATAATCCATATATACCTATGGGTATTTTTCTTCATATTTGATCACGTTTATCTTAATAACCAATAAGATTAACCCTTTACAATTTGTAGTGCACGTCAATCGACTATCCATTTCAAAACTTTCTTAAGAAAATAATTTCGTGCATGAACTACCTGCTTAAATAAAAACACCTACTGTGTTTTTTGTGAACTTTAACTCAATTACACACTTTTTCATGTCAGTTTGATACAAAGAGTATTCATTTCCATGTATTTGATAATTTTTTTTCGTTTTTCAAAGGATACTTTTGGTATTATGCTTCAGATGATTTCGAAAGATGTGTCCGTAAAGCAATTTTGGGCTGGGGCAAGTGATGACATTTTTTCACAACATAAAGTTGTAGTATATAAAAAGGAACTGAAAAATTAGACGTCATTTGCAACAAAATATTTTGGAATGTATTTTTACTGGTGAAACGTGTACTCAACGCATTGTTTCATATCGAATCGATACCAATGTAAGAAAGTATCCGACTATCGACTAATCAAAAAACTCGGTAGAGTCTCGGGACAAATACATTGACAGCCCTGTCGTCTGCTGGCCTGAGGCTCTCACCAAGACTATACTTTCTCTGAATAAAACGATTCGCAGTGGTGGGGGTAAAACTGGCATGTTACTTTCGAGAATAGCGGAGCTCAGGAGACGTTTTGTAAAGCGAAAATAGGTTTGGAGATTAATTTTCAAAATCCCTTTCGAATGAGCCCTAAACCAACACGATTAGTAGCGTAAAAGAAAAGACTGGCTTTAACTAATCACCGATGAGAAAACTTTAGATCGGTCCTGGCGTCTGTCTTCACACCGTCGATCTTCTTGTCACATCGTTGTCATGTTTGTTTACGATACTCGGTCTCTCGGTCTTCGTGTCACATTGTTTATATCGACTGTCAAAATAATTTCTTTCATTCACCGTCTCCGTAAATTCGTTCATCGTCTCTATATAATAAAATTTCGGGGAAACAGTGCGAGATATATAAATTCGATTTACAGTTCTTATAAAGCAATAAAAATGTGTTATGCGAGTTTTGTGAAAAAAGTGCGGGTTAATTTAATTTCATCACAACTGTTCGCGAGTGTTTGTTAATATATAAAATATCACTTTGACTTTTACGGTTATTTGTGACATAATTTTTTTGCAATCATTTGTTTTTATTTCGTTAAATTTTCAACAGGAGTTGCGAGAAAAAAAAACGTTCGTTCATTATAACCTCAAACGTTCTTTCCGAGCTGTGTGTCTACCTAAATTGTATGTCACGCAAATATATTGAAGAAAAAACACGCGAAATTGGTTGTATATAAATGAATTCATATAAATTTAAATTAAATTTATTAAATTGAATTAAATTTAAATTTAAATCTAAAACAATGTTGATTAAATAAAAGTGTCTAATCCAATGTATTCTCATATTTTTTTTCATTGAGTTTGGCTGTGTTCTCTAGTCCCTTTTTTCTACCTCCTTAGCTTACAGAGTATCCCTACCAATTTCTATTCATTCTCTAGATAATATGTGTGTTTCTGTTTCCTCGTAATGATTTCAACAACACAATTCGAAAAATTTATAACGAAGTGTCTAGTTTATACACCCGAGTTTCAAAAACATATTTGGGCCAAGTAAATGCATCGATATTCCCTTGAGTTGCATGATGAATTTGGGAATTTATATTAAAAAGTTATTGGGTGCTTTATTTCTCGTGGTATCAAAATTTGTATTTTTGAAATGCAATGGACACCTCTAAAGTTTAAGAACGTCATGAAAGGACATATATAGTGAGTATTTCTCCTTCATGTTTGCAATTGGCATTATGGGTTGAAAAATTCATGTATGTAAGTCTACACCTGATCATTTTTGGATGCAATGAAATATTTTGTCTGCGTATAAACATGAAGACATACAAAATTACTCCTTTCCGCTTGCCTCAACATGCACCATGTCTATCACTTTTTTTCTCGAATGTGACATAATAACTTCCAAAAATGTGGTTCAGGAAATTCTGAAATCTTTTTCCCCATAGTATCACAGTTTGTATTATCCTGGTATTCCTAGCGGATTGTACGACCAGGCATCGGTTGAAAAAAGTACAAAAACGACCAAAAAAAACTAGGGATGCAGCAAGTACCTGTAAACTTCGATATTTCTGTGAAGTAGCCGATGTACCAATGTTTTCACTTTTTGGTTTCGACTCTAATATATGAACGGAAAAATTCATTGCTAAAGTCTTGAGCTGCTTATTTCTGAATGGCTCTAGAATTACTATCTCTGAAAACCAATGCACAGGTACATCAAACAATTTTGAGTTCTGTTTGCTTCTAAGTGCGCTGTTTTTATTACTTTTAGCATTGACATAATGAATTTAATGAATTTGTGGTACTTTTTTGTGTCTGTATCAAAATGTAGATGAATAAACCGCAGCGGGTATTTTGAAACTTCTGTGTATTGACAGCGGTGACCCATTTGTGAATAGCATAAGAATTTGTTTTCAAAATGCAATGCATATGTTAGAAAAATGAGCAAATCTGTTGGTCTTGACGCACTAAATACTTTTCTTTTCTCCAGTTGGACCTTGCGATGGGTACATGCGGAATTTGAAAATTTTGTACATTGATATGTCTGCATCAACTTACTATCTCTGTATATAGTAAAAAGAATACTTCATAAAGTCATTGGAAGCCCATTTTTTAATAAAATAAAAATTTCTAGCTTCTGAATGTAATGTATAAGGATTCTTTGTCAAACCGGCCACTTTTTTTTCGACCATCTCAGATCTACCTTGTAACTGATTATATCCAAGTACTACTAAAGGTGACTATGTGAATTTTTTCAGGTTTTTAAATTCATAATTTTCGAAAATACTTTTTTTTTCAAATGAATTTATTTCGGAAACTTGAAGTGACTGAAAAAAAAAGTTTTCACATAAAAGTTGTAGTTTCGTGTTAGCTTACGAGCAGACGACTCGAAATAATTTTTAAATTCTGGTAACAATGATTTTTTACCGAAAGAGGGGGGAATTATTTTTTTATACAGAAACAGCCCTTTTTCTGGCTGAAAAAATTACAGAGTTTTCCAATATGTTTGACGATATCGCAAAACAATCGCCAGAGTGGCACGGATTCTAGAGTAAAAAAAATTAATTTTTTTTATACATTTGTGGTACGGATCGAGGTACCGGAATAAAAAAATGAATTCGTGTGATTTCATTTTTCTTACCGTAGGACCTCGATCTGTGCCGTTCTGGTGATTTTTTCGCGTTATCGCCAAACATATTGAAAAACTCTGTAATTTGTTCAGCCAAAAAAAACTGGCTGTTTCTGAATAAAAAAATAATTCCCCCCTTTTTCCGTAAAAAATCATCGTTACCAGAACGTAAAAATTATTTTGAGTCGTCTGCTCGAAAGCTAACACGAAATTACAACTATTATGTGAAAACATTTTTTTTCAGTTACTTTAAGTTTCCGAGATATATTCATTTCAAAAAAACGGTATTTTCTGAAATTATGAAATTAAAAATCTGAAAAAATTCACATGAAGTGCTTTTTAGTAGTACTTTGATATAACCAGTGATGAGGTAGATCTGAGATGATCGAAAAAAAATTGACCGGTTCGACAGAGTCATATATAATATCTAAAAATTGTCAATTCTGTTGGACTTTGTGAGTATTATGTTTTTTTCTCTGTCTCTTTTTCTGTTAAATTTTGAGGGAAATCAACGAAAACATTTATTTTATTAAAAAGCTTGGATATCTTTTTTATTCACAATGAATCTAAAAAATTCAAAACAAAATTACTTATAAATAATACGGAAAAATTCTCCAATGATACGAAATATTCATAAACCTTATAGAAAATGATTTCAATCTCACAAAATTGTGGAAACATTCGAAATCGTTGAAAAATTAAGGGAATCATTTCAAACATTCGGAGACTATCAAAATACTTATAAAATGCACAAAACTTGACGAAAATCATTGGAGAAATTTCTTTAAACATCACATAAAAACATTCAAAAACTTTAAGAAATTTATTGAAAAACATTCCATATCGTTTAAATCTACCGCATGAAAAAGATTTGATATCAAACCATAAAAATCCTTTCTCGATGAAAACAAATTCGGACAAGTACATTGATGATCACCTATTTTTGCAATAAGCCTCAAAAATGTCAAACTAAAATTCTCAAACTTCGTAATAAAAAGTATTGCAAACCGTGAAAAAATATCTAATATATTACAATTCTACAGCATTAGTGGATAATATTATCCACTGATATACCTATTATGCGGTATTTTCAACGTTAATAAGAGTTTTGAATAGAATTTCAAACATTCGATACATAAAACAAACATCCATGGTTTAAATTGTTGTCTATAATTATTTATCTCCATGCGGCTTCTCGTTTGATATTTAACCCTTTAACGTCCAAAAGACACCTTACGCATGTACCATTTTCTACGGGATTATTCATTATGAAAACGTCGTCGAAAAAATTCGTAAGTTTCGTTGTCGGCTATTTTTGAGGGCGCTCTTTTCAATGGTGCTATTTAAATTTGGCTAAAACTCTTTTTTTATCAAGAGACTTGGTAGAGTCTCGGGACAAGTACATGGACAGCCCTGTCGTCTGCTGGGCTGAGGCTCTCGCCGAGTTTATATTTTTTCAAAATAAAGCAAAAGAGTCGCAATTTTCGAGATCCGTTTTTTTTTCAATCCACGATTCGGAAGCCTTATCTATTATTTTCCAATAATAAAGGGCATGAATCGTGTCCTCGATGTTTTTACTTTCAAAGTATGTACTTCGTTTTTTCCCCCCTGGGCTTAACATTGCAAATAAACGGTAAAATAGCTGAAATAAAATGTTTCATTTTTAGGGCAAACAAATTTTGTGATGAGAACGAGTTCCTTGAAGTTTATATATAAATCGTACGCGGTAGCCTAGGTTTTTCGGGTCGCTGATCACGAATTTGCTATTAGTTTTGCAAAATTAATTTGTTTAAACAAATTATAGTCAAAAATTGAAAATTTGCAAATTTCTTTTCAGAATCGTGATCTACGCGGAAAAATACGTAAGACAAACATCTTTATAATTTGTTTAAATAATTAAAAAAAAATCAACAATAAATCATCAGTATCATGTTGCCACTATTGAACAAATTGTTCGAATACTGTTTTCTTCTAAATCTCTGTCACCATAATGTAACGAATTGCAATACCTTTGATCTGATTTTTTTGGATTTAAACGCTCCATAGAACAATTTCATATTGTTAAAACTCGGAGTTACTAATAAAACGCTTGTCCTCCGATTGATATCATAAATTTTAGTGCTACACGTAACTTAAATGGTAACTTTTTGATTCATTAGAACTCTCTCAAGTTCCTGATGGTTCCCCCATAAGAAAGAATATTCCGAATTACTATTAAATATTTGGCCTCGAATTGATATCATTAATTTTAATGCTACACGTAACTTAGGTAGAATTTTTGGTAATTGTGCCGAATCACGGCTCCACTTCAAAAAGGGTCCAAATTTTTTTTTATTATTTCCTAACACTAGTAGATGGTAACCCATACAATATTAAGGAGGCGCATGACTTTTAACCCCTTAAAAAAAAATTACAATTAGTAGCAATATTTAAGTTAGCAAGTTCTGAACGGTAAACAAAAGCTGTACACACACATACGCATACGCACACATACGCTACACAAAATATAGAGCGAACATGGCGTTACGCACGGTCCGTGATTCCAAAGTATGGACGAAGAAAACACTTTATGAGTGGATATATCGCTGAATTTTTGTATCGTTGAAAATTTCCAGACCATACAAAGCGGTTGCACCAAGCAATTGCTGATTTTTTCGACACATCATTGAAAGATGATGATTGAATGAACTTCTATCTCGAGATGTGTGTGTTTACTTAACAATGTGATGTGCTTTGAGTACACCCACCGATTTCGCAGAAACATCACCGCGTGTGCGTGTGGTATCGCTGGGCGGGTTTAGAGAAACTTCGATGTGTGTACGGTTCCAGACAAGGTGTGTGTGTGTGTGTGTGTGTGCGCGTGCGTGCGCGTGTACGCTGTGTGTGCGTATGTATGTTTACCAGTCACACACTATACATCACTTACTACATTACAATCCTACACCACTTCGTATTATCATTTCTTTTATTTTTTTAAGGGGTTAAAAGTCATGCGCCTCCTTAATATTACATGGGCTATAACTTTTTGGTGATAAAGAATGGTATAAAAAAAATTGGAGCTGTTTTGAGGTGGAGCCGTGATTCGGCACAATTACCGAATTTTTTGTCAATTGATTTAGCTTTTGGAATAAGATAAGAAGAATGGGGCATCGGTGTGAAATTTGTCTCGAATTGTTCTGTTGAAATTATTTGCACTTGGTTTTATAATTTTTATTATGGATTTGTTTTTACACTTGTTTACACTGTTGTGCAGAACTAACTTCACTCTTCAAATGACCGCACTCCATTTTATACACGAAGCCCGTCTTTTCTTAATTTTTGGTAAAATCGAGTCTATATGAGATGGGGATGTGTATTTTTTGTTCAGGTAAAATATTATGTGGTGAGTCATAAATAAATTGATCGATAAAGGAATATAAGTAATGAGTACATTTGTTGCAGGGATAAATGATAATTTTCTGTGGTATATATTCATTAAAAAATATATGAATAGCGTAGCAACTCCTAACTATAAAAATTGAAAAAAAAAACAGTATATCTGAAAATGAAGAAGCAAAAACATCTACAATACAGTCCTCTTTACACTAACATAAAAAATAACAAATATAAAAAAATATTTGGATGTGTTGACAGGTTATAGAAAACAATCATCTCAAATAAGTTTGAAATAAAGATTGTTTTAGAAAAACATCGAAACTGCCGACTTTGGAACGATATGTTTGAAAAAAAATTCCTTGAAACCGTGTAAAACAAAAAAATACAAAATAAGCCTTATAAAATGAGTCAGAATTTTGTTTTTCTAATGCAAAAATATTTACCAACGAATAATTGAATTACAACTGTGGCAACTAATATGGAAATACAACTGTCACCAACAATTTGCAACCGAAATCTTATAAACTTTTTTAACTCATAAAGCTTTCACTGTGATGTAGAAAAGTTGATCATCTCATGAATGAAATATCTTCGCACATTAATGAGAAGAAGGGTTCTAATTACACTTAGTATCCCTGAACAGAAACCACGAGCAACAAAAAATTTTTGTGGAAAATGTCACTTTTTGTTAATTCCTAGGAACATTGAGATATTGACACCTACGAGCTGTGTTAGGGTACAGAGCTGTAAGTAGTCATGATAAAAAGAAAAAAATAAACAATATGTGTACTCTCAACATCTTTTGAATTGTTTGCTCTGAAGACTCTAGTAGTAACTCGTTTTTCTTCGAATAAATATCGTCAATGTAAATATCACCCGATTCTAGATAATCACAGCACTTTGGAGAATGTTGAGATTCCACGTATTTTTTTTTTCTTCGATCATGACCACTTGGAAATCTGTAGCTTGTAATATATCAAGCATTCCATGCCAACACAACCTACAGCGGAAATTCACTTTTCTAATTCGGCTTAAATCGTATTATCTTTTTATATTCTGTGAAAAAGAGCTCATGATTTTTATCGATTTTTTTCAACAAGCCGTTACCGAAGTACGGATTTTTTAATATAGAAGTGGTTTTTTTTTCAAATGGGTATAACTTGTTCGAAATTACATCAAATTGAATGTTTTTTATGGTGTTTTTTTTTCAATGAACTTCTCAAGAATGACATGCAAAAAATATAAAATTATTAAGTCGATTTTTTAAGATTTTTTCCATCGAAATCTTTTTTTTGGCTGTTTAGGTCCTTTGACTTTGTTTTGAAAAATTCTCATAGATATTACTTATGATTTTACGAATTTTGAGCGTGGTCCAACCGTAAGTAGGGTAATAATCTTTATATACTGGAATTTTCAAGAATGTCGAATTTCTTGTTCTTGCATTTGAAACCTTAAATAAACCTCCAAAATTCCCCTAGGGAAAAAAAGTTGGGACAAGTACATTGATGGTCCCTTGTTTCCTGACCATATTACGAAAAATGTAAAAAAAAATCCATAAAAAAATTATGAAACCAACTGTAAATAATTTCAACAGACCAATTGGAAAAAAAATTCACAAATCCTGAAAATACATCACATTGAAAAAAATACGAATCTGTAATTATTTTGTAAAATGAAAAAAAATTCAAACAAAACATGAGGAATAAAAAACCGAAATATCGCGCTTGAAAACATTTTGAAAAACGATGCCCCATTCTTCTTATCTTATTCTAACAACGAAATCAATCAAATCAAAAATTCGATCTAAATTACTTGCAGCATTAGAATTTATGATATCAATTCGAGGGCAAGTATTTTCTTAAAAAAAGTTACCACTTGAGTTACGTGCAGCACTAAAATTCATGATATCATTCGGGGACAAGTAATTTATGACTAACTCCAAATTTCAACATTATGAAATTGTTCTGAGAAGATTTTAAATCCAAAAAAATCACATGAAAGCTAAAGTTATTTGTTACTTCACAGTGATAGAGACTTATAAGAAAACCGATTCTTTCAGGATCTTCTGGTATTATTTACAAAATTCGACGTTGATTGGATCAATACAAATTATATTTAAATATGTGTTAAAGTTTTTAAATGTTTTTATTGTGATGTTTAAAAAAATGTTCTCCAATGTTTTTCGTCAAGTTTTGTGAATTTTATAACGATTTTGATATTCTTCGAATTTTCAATCGAAATCATTGTGAATAACCAAACATATGAAAATTTTTCCGGAAAATAAATTTTTTTGATTGATTTTCCTCAAAATTTAGCAGGAAGAGAGAGAGAGAGAGAGAGAGAGAGAGAGAAAACATATAATGCTCACCAAGTCCAACAGGATTGGCAGTTTTTAGATATATATATTGCATTCTAGAGCTAGAAATTTTTATTTCATTTAAAAATGTGCTTCCAATGGTCTTTTATAGCATTTTTTTCATTCATATCACCATAACAAGAGATGCAAAGTAGATGCACACATGTCGATGTACAAAATTTTCAAAGTTTGCATGTAGTCCCACCGAGGTTCATCCGGAGAATAAAAAGTATACAGCTCATCAAGACCAACAGAATTACTTATTTTTTTAATATATGCATTGCATTCTGAAACCATAAATTCTCATGCTATTCATTAATGAGCCACCGATAACTTTTTGTAGCATTTTTTATTATTTTTATTATGTATAATTTATATACATCCATATTCCATGATCAAAAACACAAAATGATAATACTTGTCGCACATGTCAATACACAGAAATTTCAAAGTTTGCAAGTATCTGCTGCGATTTTTTCATCTACATTTTGATATAGACAAAAAAAGTACCACAAATTCATTAAATTAATTATGCTAAAACTGAGCGTAAAAAAGACTGCACTAAAAAGCGAACAGAACTCAAAATTGTTTGATGTATCTGTGCATTTATTTTGGAAGACAGCAATTTCAAACCTATTCAGAAATAAGCAGCTGAAGAGTTTGGTAATGAATTTCTTCGTTCATATATTACAGTAATACAAACTTTGATACTATGATACTTCATGATACTTCAAAATTCCCTGAACCACATTTTCGAAATTTATTATGTCACATTCAAGAAAAAAAGTGAAAGATATGCTGTATGTTGAAGCAAGCAAAACTGTGCAATTTTGTATGTCTCCATGGTCATATGCAGATAAAATATTTGGTCGCATCCAAAAATGATCAGGTGTAGACTTACAGACATGAATTTTTCAACCCATAATGCCAATCGCAGACATGGAGTGAAAATACTTAATATATATTGATTCATGATCATCTATTTCCGCAAGATACCACAAAAAAATGAAAGAAAAATTTCGAAGCGTATTAAAAGTTTCTTTAAACCGTGAAAAAAATCATATACACCACTCAAAAACATTACAATTCTATAGCACTCAAAGTCCTCACTTGAAAACATTTTAAAAATCGATGAAGCTAGAAATTTTCATGACATTGAAAAATGTGCCTTTGATGACTTTTTGCAGCATTCTTTTCAATTCATGTTACCATATCCAGAGATGCAGAATGGAAATACTCAGCACAGGTGTCGATGCACAAAATTTTCAAAGTTTGCACATAGCCGACAAGGTCCAACCGGAGAAAGAAAAGTATAAAGCATGTCAAAACCAACAGACTTGCTTACCTTTCAATGCATACATTGCATCCTGGAACCAGAAATTCCGATGTCATTCAAAACTATGATCAAAGATAGGAAGTGATTATACTTACATTAGCGCATATGTCAATGCACAGAATTTTTAAAGTTTGCAGGTGTCTACTGCGGTTTAATCATCAAAATTTTCATACTAACAGATAAAGCACCACAGACATTTCAAATTAATTAAGCCAAAATTAAAAAAAGACAGTGCAATTAAAATCCGATGGAATTCAATATTGTTTGATGTATCTGTACATTTGGTTTCAATGCAACAATTTTCAGACGTATGCAGAAATGAGCAGCTGAAGACTTCAGTAAAGAATTTTTGAGTTCATATGTTCCAGTCGGAACAAACAAGTGAAATGATTGGTACACATGATGCTTCACAGAAATATTAAAGTTCACAGGGACTTACTGCATACCAGTAATACAAACTTTGATGCTGACATAAAAAAGCACTCAAAAACTTCCTGAAACAAATTTTCTAGAATTATTGTCACAATGGCGGGGAAAATGTAGAAGACACAACGCATGTTGGATACAGCAAAATCCAATAATTTCCTATATTTTACGGTAGTGCTCAGACAAAACATTTGATTATATCTAAAAACCAGCAGGTGTAGACTTTCAGGAATGAATTTATCAATTGACAGTGCCACAAGGAGTGGAAATTCTCAATATATATGGTGCTCCATAGATTTGTCAAACTTTGTGCGTGTCCACTACATTTTGAAGATGAAATATTACATATCTGCAGAAACTGTTGCATATCTGCAGAAGATGAATATTTTGCTTCTCTGGAAGACTTTTCGAAGCAAATTTTCATATTTATCAAGCAACGACCCAAGCGGAAAGTGAATGACTATACACAAAGATATACTTCAAATTCACATGGATAAATGAGCAATTTAATTAAACGCTTCTTCATAAAACTTTTGAATAAACTGTCATAACTAGTGCAAGGAAATGTCTAATTAATTAATAAATTTTGGTATGGATCCATTGCAAACTGAATGTAAAAAAAAGGGACTGGAGAGTACAGTCAAACTGAAGAAGGAAAAAAGACAACTCGTATGAAAATGATGATAAATACAATGAGTAGAATTCGACACTTTTTCTTAATAAATGATTTTGGGTATTTATTTTGATGCTCTGATATACAAACATTGCGGCACGATATTTGCTTGAAAAATTATGAGCCATAATTGTTGTTCGAAAAGAAAATTTGGGGTTATTATAGGTTAAACTAACAGATTCTTTCACAATTGAGAAAAATATAAATCATTTTCATTCGCATATAATTTTGACGTATAAATCTAATGTTCATAACTTATTCCACTAAACTTCGAAATAACTTCTAAAACACTGTTTCATAACGTCTTTCTTTATGATCGCGCACTTCGTTGGAACGTCAAACTCGCCAATATCTTACTAACCATACATTTGACGTATTTTTACGCAACCATATAACTAAAATTTGTAAAAAAACTCCGAAAGTTCATTATTTCTATTGTACACACTGTTTTTATGTTTTTATGTTTGTTTCGCACTTTGTATCTCGCACTTCGTAAACGTCAAACTCCGTTTCATTTACAACCACACAATTGACGATATATATCGTATATACAGATATCAAGAGCCTTGGTAGAGTCTCGGGACAAGTACATTGACAGCCCTGTCGTCTGCTGGCCCGAGCTCGCCGAGACTATCTTGAGCCTCGGTAGAGTCTCGGGACAGGTACATTGACAGCCCTGTCGTCTGCTGGCCCGAGCTCGCCGAGACTATCTTTTCTCTGAATAAAACGATTTGCGGTGGTGGGGGTAAAATTGGCATGTCATTTTGTTCAATTACGAAACTCCTGAGTCATCTGAGGCTTAGAAAATTGAACTGGAGATTAATTAATAAATTCTCTTTCGATTCCACCCACAATCAACATGATCGGTGGCGTAATTGCTGAGAAAAAACTTTGCACGGGCTCAAGATTATGTAAAAGTTACCAACACATTCTAGAATTTATGTGTCTGCATTTACAACACAATCAAAGGCACTTTGATGCTCGCGAGTTTCTGATTGGTTGGATCTGACGACATCCATTTACAGATGTTATGATTGGTTGTTGAAATTGGTTGTTGATGATTGGAAATCTGACGAAATCTTCAGAACGTAGCACGGTAGTACAGCAGACATTTAAATACAAAGACGTAGCACGGTAAGGCCTGCTACACACGGTCAATAATATTGCGCAATATAGCAGGTGATTGCACAATATTATTGAACGTGTAGATGTAGTATTGAAACATTGCGCAATCATTGAACAGAAGTTTGAGCTATCTTAAATTCATGGCGCACTACACACCATATAAACTTATTGTGCAATATTATTGACAGTGTGTAGCGGGTTTAACAGCAGACATAATTTCGATCGAAAGGCGAGACTCAGTGTACAACTAGCTGTGATTGAAAAAAAAAGTACAGTTAATAACTGAGTGAATAAAAGAAAAAAACAGACGTTTCTCAGAAATTTGAGTTGTTTTGTGCAATTATCGTAATATATACGAAGATAGCACATTTGAAAGATTTCACTTCATGTTGACGTTTGAGGTTATGATCTCCAAAGTGCTGTTGCGTGCGGAGTGTAAAAAAATAATAATGGTTATTGTAAAGTGGAAGGAATCGATATTATTAATGACGTGACTAATTATATAGTGTTGAATAATAATAATATTAATGAGAAAAAAAACGTTCGTTCATTATAACCTCTCAAACGTTCTTTCCAAACAGGAATTTTATGTTGTGTAATGACATTAATGAAAAAATATGCGTGGTTGTATGTAAATGAATTTAAATAAATTTTTTAAATCTTTGGTCAAGGAAAAGTGTCTAATCCAATGTATTGTTGTCGAATTTTCTTTCATTTAGTTTGGTTCTATTCACCGGGCCCTTTTTCCCACCTCCTTAGCTTTTATAGTGTATCGATACCAATTTCTATTCATTCTCTAGACAATTCGAGTGACATTCGTATTTCTATTTCCTTATATTGATGTCAATAAATTGGAAAATTCATAACGAAAAGTTTTCATGATTGCTTGTTTATAAACTCGAATTTGAAAAAATCTTTGGACCATGTAAATACATAGATATTGACTTGAATTGTTGCATGATAAATTTGGGAATTTATTTCAATAAGTCATTGGTTGCTTATTTTTCGTGATATCAAAATTTGTATCTTTGAAATGCAATAAACACCTCTTAAGTTTGACAACATGATGAAGCGACATGTATATTGAGTATTTCCAGACCATGTTTACCATTGGCATTATGGATTAAAAAATTCATATGGTATGAGTCTATGCCTGATCATTTTTGGATGTGATCAAATATTTTGTCCGTGTATAACCATGGAGACATACTAAATTACACTATTTGATTTACTTCAACATGCAGTGTATCTGTCACTTTGTTTCTTGAATATCCCATAATAAGTTTCAAAAATGTGCTTCAGGTAATTTTGAAGTTTTTTGCCCCATAGCACCAAAGTTTGTATTACTGGTACGCAGCGAGTACCTATGAACTTTGATAGTCCTGTGAAGCGGTAGGTGTGCCAATCTTTTCACTTTTTGGTTCCAACTGAAATATATGAATGAAGATACTTGAAACAATTATGAGTTCTGTTCACTTTCAAGTGTGCTGTCTTTTATCCTTTGAGTTTTGGCATAATAAATTTTATGAATCGGTGGTGATTTTTTCTGTCTGTATCAAAATTTAAATGAATAAATCGCAGCAGATACTTGCAAACTTGGAAATTCTGTGTATTCGACATGCATGCTAGGTACTTAGTACTTCCTATTTTTTATTATGGAATATGGACTACAAATAATAAAATTTATACATGAATTATAGGATTTGGATATAGATTATAAATAGTAATCAATAATAAAAAATAATGACGAATGTTACAAAAATTCAGCGATGGCCTGTTTATGAATGGCATAAGAAGTTATGTTTTCAAAATGCAATGCTCATATGAAAAAGTAAGCAATTCTGTTGGTTTTGACGCACTTCATACTTTTTCTTTTGTCTGGTTGAATCTTGGTGGCTAAATGCAGAGTTTGAAAATTTTGTGCATCGACATGGGTGCGTCAACTGTCTATCTCTGGGTATGATAATATGAATGGAAAAGATTGCTGCAAAAAGTCCTTGGAGGCACGGTTTTTAATGAAATAAAAATTGCTAGCATTAGAATTCAATAAAAATATGTGAAAATTGCAAATTCTGGTGGACTTGGTAAACATTATATATATTTTGTTCGTTCTCCTTCTGTCAAATTTTAAGGAAATCAATCAAAAAATTCGTTTCATTGAAAAATTTTCATATTTTCTTTATTCACAATGATTTTATCAAAACAATTGAAAACAAAATTTATAAATGACGGGGGAAAATTCCAGAATGATACAAAATATTGAAAAACCTTACGGAATATGATTTTAATTCCACAAAATTATGAACATGTTCAAACTGGTTGAAAAATTGAGGGTATCACTTCAAACATTCGAAGAATATCAAACTGTTATAAATTGTACAAAACTGAAAGAAAATCATTGGAGAAATAATTTTAAATATCACAACATAAACATTGGAGAACTTTAGAAAATTTTATTTAAGAATATTTTTTGTCGTTTAGAACTACCACAGAAAAAAGATTTGATATCAAGCCGTAAAAATCCTCTCTCGGAGAAAAAAAATTTGGACATTTACATTGATGATCGCCCGTTTTCGCATTATACCGCAAAAAATGTAAACAAAACTTCTTAAATCACACAACGAAAATTATTTCGAACCGTAAGGAAATATCAAATATATTACAATCCTACAGCATTCGTGTATAATATTCTTCTCTAGGATACTGATTGTGCGGTATCAGTGTTTTTTCGACGAATTAGATGTCACAAGCCAAAATAATATCTCGGCCTCCAACCCGCTTTCCACCATGCCAAGGTTCCCAATTGACAAAACATATTAGAGTACAAGGAAAAAAATCGCCAAACGCCAAAAACAAACCTGTGGGCGGGACAGGTACTTTTCGCACATATTTAAACATCATTTGTACCGATACGAAATCGACGTCGAATATTGTGAATACCAGGGGATCCTGATTTTTTTTTTGGATTTGAACGCTTCTCAGAACAATTTCATATTATGAAAAATTGTGGATTATATACTAATAAAATACTCATTCTCCGATTGATGTTATAAATTTTAGTGCTGCACATAACTGAGATGGTAACTTTTTTGATTAACTAGAACTTTCTCAAGTTCCGGATGCTTCCCGTAGGAATGAATTTTTCACGTTGTATTTGAATTTTCTTTCCTTTACAATATATTTACGAATTTGTATTTTTTTTAATATAATGTTTTTTCATGATTTGTGAAAGCTTTTCTTAATTATTTTGTTGAAATTATTTACAGTTGATTTCGTAATTTTTTTTTCTCATACCATTATGGTTTGAATTTTTTTCATTCGTCATCCACTGTACTCGTCACTTTTGCATTTATTTGACAACGTTTTGTTCCTTTGAATCAAACGTTTTTCATACATTACCAAGAATTAGAAGATTTATTTTTTTAATTAATTACGTTTGGAATGTTTTTTTTTTATAACCTTTAGTAATGAATTGGCCATTTGAAGCAAGTTTCCAGAGAATAGATCGAACAACTTCTTATAAATCATCGTGCATTTGTGTTTTGAACTACACGAGTGTCACATGGGGTTTCACTGAGACTACTGTCCAGGTGGCATAAAACATAAATGTACTTGTCTCCAATTTTTCCACAGCATTCGTGCTGTTACGTTTATAAATATTCGTACGAGGTACAAAGCATGATTTTTCTCGTAAACATAACGAGACCGTTTTTAGAAGTTTGAAGAGAAATATTTGTGATTTTGTAATCATTAGCCTTCATTTTTTTCGTACAGAATTCCGTCAAAATAGTTTACAAATTCTTATTACGAAAGCGGAAAATCGAAAATTTCCAAATTGTAACGTCTTCTGCGGTAAAATATCTTCTGTCTTATTGAAAAAATCGAAACTGTCGATCAGGTTCCAATAATTGGAAAATTATGATTTTAGGCTTCATGTCCGTAAACCGCAACGGATTGTTATAACAATTTTGTCTTGGTAATCGTGCCACAACTTTTTGCCTTGATACAGCAGATGTCAACACAGATTTGTGAGAATTTGTTTACTCTGCTTTGCGAATCTTACGCTTTTTTTCCCCCGATTGAATGATAGCGTATAAATAAAAATACGAACTTGTTTTCAGAAAGGTCATTGAAGTTTGCTAGCTTATCGTGAAGGGCAAAAATATTAAAATTTTCAAACGCTACAGATCAATTTTTAAAATTGTCGCCATAGAGAGATTTGACATAAGATGGTAGGGTATCAGTACGTCACTTGGCATTTGGACCCCGCATTGTTCTCTTATATAGAGGGTGTCCCAAAAACCAGTCTAGAGGGGTATCAAACCCATTGAGTTTCAGGATCTTCGGTCGAAATTCAAATCGTTAATCGGAATATTCCTGTTCTCGCCGTGAGTGCAAGAGAGATAACATCAAATTTCGAAATCGAATTTCTCTTACACAATTTGATTGATTAAAAAAGACTCTGTCAGCCTACGCAGGACGATGGTAAAAATCGGCTGACGGAGCCTTTTTTTAATCGGGCAACTCGGTAAGAGAATTTAGATTTCGAAATTTGCAGCTATCTCTTTCGCAGTCATGGTTGTGATATACCAATTGATCCATCTTCGTAAGAATTCTTTATAAATTCATATGAATAATGAATATTATTTCACTTACTTGATATTTCAAAAATATTGCCACCGCAGCCTGTAAGTACTCAGCCGCAAGATCTCTCTATCTTCATTTTCTTTGTAAACACAGTAGTGTAATTCACAGTTTTTCTCTTTGCCTCGGAAATATTCTTTTGCTATCGGAAAACGTCGTATTTACAGTGGTAGAGTTTGTCGCGATTTACGACCACGTCATCCTCTGTCACCAAACTACGAAGTTCGGGTTTCCTCTGAACACTTCTCGGCTTTTAGTTTCTCGGACTGTCTTCGTAGATCTTAATCTTCGTCATTTTTAATCTTCGGTGAATCCCGGGGTTAACGTCGAATCGATGTGCTTCACAGACATTACGTCAGCATACAACGCGCCAACAATTGTACTCTTTGACCAATAAACCTGTGATATTTTTGAACCAAGTTTTTTGTTACACGGAATACTTCGCTTTCGACTTCTTTATTCTTCCCGGCAACACACATTCTCCACATTTCCAGACTCACAAATTAGAACGGAAATCCTCTCAAAAAATAACAATGCATAAACCCTTTGATTAGAATTGAGCCTTTTTCTAAATGTTTTTCCAGACAATGCTTTTTTACTTCTTTGTTCTATATGTTTGTAATCTCTTGCTCTCCTTCGTCACGCCTGTCATGGGTTGTTTTTATTTTTATATTCTCCAAGGGAAAAAATATCCAATGTTTGATAAAATAGCATCATAACAATGGTAATGATCATCTACAAGTTTTTGATGATACAATTTCACAGAGAGCTGATAAAAATTATTGCCACGACAAATATGCAGAAGTATGGATTTTTTTTTCGAATCTTTCGGAAGGTACAATTCATTCTCAAGATAGAAGAAATGTCTTATTTATTCTCAATATTTTATTTCGTTTTACCATCGATCTAAAAAACGTCGGGAGAGCTTTAGAAATGAATTTTATTTTGACCTTGTGGGTTAGCTTTACCAACTACGTTACACGCCTACGTTGTAGTCTTCTGTAATAGTCTCCTACAGTCTCCTGTAACGTAGTTGGTAATTTTCGCTTTATTTTCCATTACACAACACTCTTAAATTCCTCCGCTTTCACGTTTCTCTTTTTCTCTTCTTTACTTTTTTCTTGCAGGAAAAATCATTTTAACCATAAAATTGGGACAGTATGGATGAACTATTACATTTGCGATCTTTATGACCTTATTAGCATTTAGTGAATAATAAACCTCATGTCAATATCATTCACGGAAATATATATGGGGTATTCCATATCAAGTGGGCCACCCCAATTTTTTACAATCTCTAAATGACTTCATAAATTTTTGATGTGTCGTCTGAAGTGTCAGAAAAATCTATAAATAATTTCAAATTTTTAACTGCTCAATTTTACTCACAGTTTTTGCTTTTTCGTTTTTTTTTCAGTTCTCCGTGTATTGAAAACTAATGGTCACACAAAAAAAATGTCAAAAGATAAATTTTCGGTTTTTGCACATACTTTCTAATAAAACAACTTTCTTAATGGTCCACGTTAATTTTCGCGTAATTTTCAACAAAATTGAAAAAATTTATTTTTTTTCATTGAGAAGGACACTTTTTAGAAAGCTGGAAATTTGAGAAGTATTTGTTTTCGTTGTCTTCAAACCACGAGAAAAAATTGGCACAATGGCAAATCAATATGTTCACACCGTTTTGTGTGTTTTGGCAGAAAAAAGTTTCTGATGTAATTATGATTTTAATCCATTCCTTGATTTTATCAGGTTTTTATTCTTAAAATGATGTTTCGGTTATTTGTAATTTTTTTCTACTGTTTTTGAAAAATCTATCGCCGGATCAATTTTGAATTGAAGAGATCTAATGTCGGATTCGTAAAAAGTGAACGAAAAATCCCCTACATACAAGATTGAAGAAAAATTGTTGAGTTTTTAAAAGTTTATGTCCAACACATTGGATCCACCATTTTGAATTTTGAAAATCCAATGCCAGTGACGTAATCCGTGATCGCGAAAACCTCTAGGTACTGAGTTTCCCTGAAATTGATGTATTTTTAGCATTTGACGATCGCTTTATTGGATTCGCCATTTTGAAATTTGAAAATCCATTGCTGAATTCGTAATCAGCGATCTCAAAAGTCTTGGATACCAATTCTTACCAGAATCGGTGCAGAGAAAAAATAGATGACAAAATAATAAAAAGAAAATCCAAAAAGAAAAAACGCATAGTCTTGCGGGTGTAGATGATATCTTTGTGACAAACTCAACCGTGCAAAACAGAGAACTATTTTTTTTATCTATCGTGGCTGGATCGAAACATTTTATTCATTCAACCCAATAAAATATGAAATATACAGGGTGTCCCATTTTAATCTTACACCTGACTTTTCTCGGAAAATATTGCTCGGATCAAATATTGTGTGTAACAAAACTTTTAGGGGTTGAAGGGGGACGTTTGATAAAAATTGGTTTGTGGATCCAAAATTCAAAATGGCGGCATTAGAATGGCCGACATGTTTTTTTCGAATGGAAACATAACTTTTTTTCATCACCAAAAAATTTTTTCAGCCCAAAACCAACAACTTTTGTTGGAAAAATTTTTTGATTAATAAGTTCATATTTTTTAAGTGAGAACATCATTTTCAACTATTTTAGAGGTATCCAGGATGCACGGCGAAGAGATCTTTAACGTACCAAGTGCAAGTGCGTTTGCGTGTGCGTCTGCATATGCGTGCATACGTGGAGGTGCATGTGTGTGTGTTTTTTATTTTCATTTTATTTTTCAACTTTTTTTAAAAAGAAGGGCATGCAATGCCTTTATGCCCATAGGTACGAGCTCACAAGGATTAGGTCTCTGCGGTTCGTCACTACCGCAGTATTTTCGGACTCCAAACCCTCCTTGTGAGTGTACTCTGATCCCTCCCTACAGATGTTCAAAGATCCCTCCATTCATGTTTAAACATGCCTGAACTCTTCTCTCAAAACCATCAACTGTGCGTAGGAGAACATCTCTCGGGATCGCACGGCAGACAGCTCTTATCCGCTCCTTCATGTTCTCTCGTGATTCACGTCGATACAAATTTTCAGCTCGGAAGTAATTGCCCCGATACCTCCCTAAAATAAGGAGCATATCAACGATTTCGTTGGGACTGAAATCAGCCATTGTTGCTAATTTTCAGAATTTTCCTCTAATTTAAGAACTTTTAAAAATTTTGAGAATCAAGAATTTTTCTCTGATTTCAGAACCTTTACAAATTTTCGATTTCGTCTCTTGCTAATGGCTGCGGAGTCAGAAGATAAACGTTTCAATTAATTTTTCATCCGTGGGCGATCACAATGACTTCTAAAATAAAAAATTCTTCTCTGATTTACAACTCAAAAGTAGGCGTAAGTCTCGCTTACGTGAACTTATCTTTAAGCGTAAGCCTCGCTTGCGTGTACTTATCTTTAAGCGTAAGCCTCGCTTACGATTAAAGGTAAGTTCACTTTGTAAGAGATTAAACAAAACATCATTGGTAGTACTGACGTAGTCTGACTTTGCGTAGTTCTCTTACTTTAGAGTTTTAAATCAGAGAAGAATTTTTTATTTTAGAAGTCATTGTGATCGCCCACGGATGAAAAATTGATTGAAACGTTTATCTTCTGACTCCGCAGCCATTAGCAAGAGATGAAATCGAAAATTTGTAAAGGCTCTGAAATCGGAGAAAAATTCTTGATTGTCGAAATTTTTAAGAGTTCTTAAATTAGAGGAAAACTCTGAAAATTAGCAACAATGGCTGATTTCAGTCCCAACGAAATCGTTGATATTCTCCTTACACGCAAACGCACTTGCACTTGGTACGTTAAAGATCTCTCCGCGGTACATCCTGGATACCTCTAAAATAGTTGAAAATGATGTTCTCACTTAAAAAATATGAACTTAATCAAAAAATTTTTCCAACAAAAGTTGTTGGTTTGGCGCTGAAAAATTTTTTGGTGATGAAAAAAAGTTATGTTTCTATTCGAAAAAAACATGTCGGCCATTCTAACGTCGCCATTTTGAATTTTGGATCCACAAACCAATTTTTATCAAACGTCCCCCTTCAACCCCTAAAAGTTTTGTTGCACACAATATTTGATCCGAGCAATATTTTCCGAGAAAAGTCAGGTGTAAGATTAAAATGGGACACCCTGTATGATGAAGAAAAATTTGTATAAAAGAGAAAAAATATGGAGAAGAATTTTGCCGCGATAAAACAAGTCTGAAAAATATTTAAATTAGTCAAAGATTCTGAGAGAATTTTTTTTTTTTAATTGAACAAATCCCTCCTATTGGAATTGACATTTTTTTGCTTCACGCTGATGAACAGTAAACAAGGTGGATATCAGCTGTTTTTTCATGCTGTTTCCGAAAAGTGCAATAAAAATCCAAGATTTCAAGAAAAAATATATATATTTCAGTCCATTATTCTCAAAGTTACAAGGGTTTAAAAAAAAATCAGAAGCTTTTTTCCGCAAAAACACACAAAACAGTGTGAACATATTGATTTGCCATCGTGCCAATTTTTTCGTGGTTTGTAGACAACGAAAACAAATACTTCTCAAATTTCCAGCTTTCTAAAAAGTGTCCTTCTCAATGAAAAAAAATAAATTTTTTCAATTTTATTGAAAATTACGCGAAAATTAACGTGGACCATTAAGAAAGTTGTTTTCACATACTTTCTAATGAAAGTATGTGCAAAAACCGAAACTTTATCTTTTGACATTTTTTTTGTGTGACCATTAGTTTTCAATACACGGAGAATTGAAAAAAAAAAACGGAAAAGCAAAAACTGTGAGTAAAATTGAGCAGTTAAAAATTTAAAATTATTTATAGATAATTCTGACACTTCAAACGATACACCAAAAATTTATGAAGTCATTTAGAGATTGTAAAAAATTGGGGTGGCCCACTTGATGTGGAATACCCCATATATACACTACTGGAAGCAATTAAAGGAATAAGAAATTTCCGTCAATTTTTTCCCAATTTTTGAAAGGCTGTATCTTAGTCAAAAATAGTCATATCACGATAAATAAAAAAGCATTTTAAAGCTTCGTTCATTGACTTTAAAGATATCTAGCCATTTTTTACTCACAAATTACGAATACTGAAGAATTTCATGAAATACCTCTAGAGAAAAAGTTTTTTTTTTCACGAATGTGCACAGTCTTGAAAAAATTTTTGCAACCCAAATCAATACAAGCACCGGGTAGCTTGTTCATTTACTTTTAATTTTGTTTTTTACAATTCTCGGCAGGATTTTTTTTTCCGGAGATATTGATGGTTGAATAAAAAAGACATTTTCGTATTCAATTATCGATATCTCAGTGAAAAATCATCGCACAGTCATTCCAAGGACGGTTTTGAAAACTTAAATGGACGCACTACAAAATGTTACGAGGAAATGTAACATGTTTACGAGGAAATTTCTCTTGTTCCATTCTCAATATTCATTTAAAAAAAAAAGTGAAAAAATGGCTTTTTACAGCTGTTCAGAAAATCGACTGCAAATTTACGAATATCAATGAAATCACTTATGTGCAGCATGACTTTTACAGCTCGATGTATCCACAATAACTCTACCAATTCGCAAGTTGATTGGGCGAACCGTTTTTCTGCCCCGAGAGATCAAAGTTTTGCAAAAAATGAAAGGAACACGATTACTGGGCCTGAAAATGACAAAATGAAAAAGACGACTTTTCGTCAACTTTTCTTACAACTTCACATCAAATACGCTCAAATTTAAAAAACGAAGAAAGAAAAAAAAACCAGAATTTCCAAAAAATTTCGATTTGTTTTTCAAGTTTCCGTACATTTGTAAATGCACGTTTAGCCCGTTTTTCATATGATATTAGGTCTTATTGTCCCTACCGTTGGCATTTGTTTTGATTTTTTGAGAGATTTGTAAATTTTCATCTTGAATGAATCCAAATTTTTTATCAAAAAATCTTTTATATATTTCTATATATTAGAAATCTTCAAAATCTTCTATTTCTACAAGGAATTTCTTTTTAGTCAAAATTTTTTACTTTTATGGTTATTAAGCCTTTCATTTGTGTTATACCATTGACTGTTTTCAAGAATATTCTATTCGCATCTTCTGTCTTTTTCTTTATCGTCACTAATTTTGAATTTATAAGAGAGATTTGTGCGCCTGGATCATATGTTCTATTTACTTTTAGTTTTCTTTCTAATAATATTTTCACTTTAATCAATGCTGTTATTATTCGTTTTTTTTCTGCATTTAAAACTACTTCTATCACCGAGTTGCTTGCAATAACTCTAGTTTCATTTTCGTTTTTTTCTTTCAAGCCAGCATGAATCTTCTGGGTGATATCTACTACCTTTGTTCGATTTTTCACAACTCCTAAATGATTTTTTTTCTTCAAATTCTTTCTCATGGTCTTGTCTTTGTTCTTCTTTTTTACAAAGCTGTTTTTACTTACTAGATTCTCGCATTTCCTAAGTTCTTCCAGTAGTTCGGTCAGATCTTCGCAATTTTGCTCTGTCTATCTTGTTTCCAACAAATTCGGATAGTCCTGCTGATATAAGTGTTAGACGCCAAGAAATTTGATATGCAGAGCGAGACAAAACGGCCGTATACGTTTACTCGATTGGTCGATTTCCCTTCACTCGTAAAGTTGAAGTGGCCGCTGTTTGTTAGAAATTTATCGAATGAAAAAAATGACTGTGTCTTATGATAATGTGATTTATGCGTTTCCCAAATATCGAACTGCGAATTCAACTAAAAACGCATACCCCTCATACTTCGTCCACTACATCGTGACCCCGCGGAACCGCAAAAAAATGCAAAAAATCGTGAAAGCGCAAAACCGTGTATATGGAACGACTCCACAGAACCGCGAAATGCCGCGGAAAATGTGAAAACATGCATGTGGAACGACTCCATGGATTTCAAAAGGCTATGATACGACAGACTGTTTCTATCCGAAATTTCGAGTCACCGCGATTAGTCGCGACCCTTTTTTATAAATTATAAATAAAAAATAGTTTTTACGACTCTTTTCGGTCTTATAAAATTTAAATAAAAGTCCACTGGTTTATTACGATCTCAGGATTACTTTGAAATAGTTTTCAAAAAAAGGTGTAATACCCTATTGAGATAACTATCTTCAAGTAATTTTTACTCAATTGCACTAATTCAATAAAAAATGGAAACAAATTGTCCTGTAAAATATACAAGGGATATCATATACAAGTGCAAATATACAAGTGCATCGATAAATGAAAAACATTTTGGGCAATAAATATGTTCAAGCTTTCAGAATAACCCATTTTATTTTGCAATGACGGCAATTTTTACTTCTCATTTCTTCCAGCGAATGAATTTCATTCAGTATAAGAACTAACCTACACTATTATTAAGAACAGTCAACTAGTATTATATCGCATGTCAATCAATTTTTAACCGAATTCTGCCGTACAATATTGTTTTTTTATGATTGATTTTCATTTGAATGGAAAGTGACGGGCCAGACAAATACTTTTAACACATATTTAAATATAATTTGTATCGATCCAATCGACATCGAAATTTATGAATAATACCAGAAGATCCTGAAAGTCTGAGAAGAATCGATATTCTTATAAGTCTCTGCCACCATAGAGTAACAAATGACTTTACCTTTCATTTTTTTTTATTTATTTAAAAGCTTCTTAGAACAATTTCATAATGTTAAAATTTGGAGTGACTCATAAATTACTCGTCCTCCGATTGATACCATAAATTTTAGTTCTGCACATAACTCAAGTGGTAACTTTTTCAATTTATTAGAAAATACTTGGCCTCGAATTGATATCATAAATTTTAAGGTGTTACTGAATGGATAGCCCAGCCGATAATTTGTACCTGATCGGAATTTCCGTACTTCGTGATGCAATAAAAATCCGAAAAAATTCAGCAACATTTGGAAAGTTATGCACTACAATTATCAATAATAATATTCCCCAAAAGTTATTAATAAATTGTTTAAATAAATAACTTTTTAACAAATTTACAGTAAACCCTTGTTTTTTTTACGAATGGAATGTGCGCATTTTTCTGAATGCTCATGATTTTTTAAAAAATTGTCGTGGATTTTTGAAATTCCCTTTTTAAGATTTTTTGAGTGGCTCTATTTGTACATTTTTGATTCAATAACCTTGAGGCTTTTCAAAACTGATGATAAATATGTTTTCTAAAACATCCAAAAATCAAATTTTTTTCAAAATTTTCTCAAGAAATTTCAAAAATCCACGAAAATTTTGAAAAAATTCCATAAAATTATTAAACCAACTGTAAATAATTTCGACACAAAAATTCGAAAAAAGTTACACAAATCATGAAAA
Organism: Venturia canescens; assembly: GCF_019457755.1. Taxonomy (NCBI): domain Eukaryota; kingdom Metazoa; phylum Arthropoda; class Insecta; order Hymenoptera; family Ichneumonidae; genus Venturia; species Venturia canescens. The sequence continues at coordinate 18,792,853 of NC_057427.1, forward strand.
AAAATAACAAAAAAAAATACAAACTGTAATTATTTTTTAAGATGTTAAAAAATTCTAATAAAACGTAAAAAATAAAAAATAAGATAAAAATGAACGATTTAAAAAAATCAATCGTAAAAAATTTTCATCTAAGTTACGTCCAGTATTAAAACTTATGATATCAATTTGAGGCCAAGTATTTAATGATAATTCAGAATACTTGTTCCTACGGGTACCATCAGGAACTTGAGAAAGTTCTTATGAATCAAAAAAGTTACCATTTCAGTTATGTGGAGTACTATAATTTATGATACCGATCGGAGGACAAGTATTTTATGAGTTAGTCTAAATTTCAACATTATGAAATTGTTCTGAGAAGGTTTAAATCCAAAAAAATCACATGCAAGCTAAAGTCATTTGTTACTCCATGGTGGCAGAGACTTATAAGAAAATAGATTCTACTCAGACTTTCAGGATCTTCTGGTATTATCAAGAGACTCGGCAGAGTCTCGGGACAAGTACATTGACAGCCCTGTCGTCTGCTGGCCCGAGGCTCTCGCCGAGACTATATTATCTCTGAATAAAACGATTCGCGGTGGTGGGGGTAAAATCGACATGTCATTTTCTTGAATTGCGAAGCTCAGGAGTTATGTCGTAATTTTAAAATTGAACTTTCAGCTAATTAAGAAATTCTCTTTCGATTGCGCCCAAAATCAGCATGATCGGTGGCGTAATTGCTGAGAAAAAACTTTGCACGGGCTCAAGATTATGCAAAAAGTACCAACACATTTACGCAGCTGACGTATCCGTATATGGGTTCAGACCGATAGATATAAGGGCTTCTTGATGCCCATCATAACCAATCACCGGTGAGAATCTATCCGTCTCGACCAATCGCCGATGAGAAAGTTTCTGATAGTCCTCAATGTTTTCTTGTATACCGTCTGTTATCGTCTGTTATGTTATTATAAAGTGATTGCGATCGTAGCCCCGTGGATCAACGGTGCAAGATTTGCAAATTTCGTTTAAATAAATAAAACATTATTGGAAATAGCAGTGGATATAATCAATTTTATTTTTTTCATAAAAGAAGTTTCAATAAGTTTCGAGCCCAATTCACGACAATAATATCTATAATAAATAAAACCTCAAAAGTGGACTAAGAGCATGGATCAGTCGACTAAACTCACCTCGAATTTTCAAAATGAAAATTCTCCGCTGTCGTTTGACTAATCAAAAAAAGGCTCTGTCAGCGGACGCGGAAAGATGGCAAAAATACGCTGACAGGGGCTTTTTTTTATTGATCAAACCGTGTCGAACATATTCAATTTCACTTTCCATTAAACTTATTATATTTAAATAAAAATCAGGGCTTTTTTAGAACTGTTGGAGCACAAATATTCATGCAGAGGGAATTTAGAGAGTTATCTTCAAGTAATTTTCTCTTAATTGCATTAATTTAATAAGAATGGAAACAAATTGTCCTGTAATATACAAAAGATGTTATTGTGCATCGATAAATAAAAAACATTTTGCACATTAAATATGTTGAAGCTTCCAAAATAACTCTCCAGTTTGTATTGCTATGACAGCAGTTTTTACTTCTCACTTCTTCCAGCGAACGAATTTCATTCGGCATAACTAACCTAAATCGCATTTCAATAAATTTTTAACCGGATTCTCCCGTACAGTTTCGTTTTTTTATGATTGATTTTTATTTGATTTAAATGAAGAGTGATGGGCCGGATAAGTACTTTTAACTCATATTTAAACATAATTTCTATCGATCCAATCGACGTTGAATATTGTGAATAATATCAGTAGCTCCTGAAAGTCTGAAAAAAATCGATTGTCTCTGCCACCATAGAGTAAGAAATGACTAGCTTGCATGTGATTTTTTTGGATTTAAAAGCTTCTTAAAACAGTTCCATAATGTTGAAATTTGGAGTTACTCATAAATTACTTGTCCTTCGATTGATATCATAAATTTTAGTGCTGCACGTAACTCAAATGGTAACTTTTTTCAATTTATTAGAAAATACTTGGCCTCGAATTGATATAATAAATTTTAATGCTGCACGTAAATTAGATGGAATTTTTTTTAGTTGATTTAGCCCTTCGAATCAAATAAGAAGAATGAGGCATCGGTTTCCAAAATGATTTCAAGCGCGATTTTTCGGTTTTTATTTTTTACTTGTTATTTGATTCTTTTAACACTTTAAAAAAGAGATACAGTTTAGTTTTTTTTAAAGATAATGCTTTTTCAAGATTTGTGAAATTTTTTTCGAATTGTTCCGTATTTTTTTTATAAAATAATTTTTTTGCCCATTTTTTATAAAAATTTTGTTTTAAAGTTTTCACAAAATTCGACGTCAATTGGAACGATACAAATTATGTTTGAATATGTGTTAAAAGTACTTAACCGGCCCACCACTATTCATTCAATAAAAATTCAGTCATAAAATAACGAAATTGTACGGCAGAATCTGGATAAAAATTCCTTGAAATGCGATTCATTATTAATTTAATGTTCTTAATGGTAGTATAGGTTAGTTTTTATTCCGAATGGAATTCGTTCGCTGGAAGAAATAAGTAGTACAAATTGCCGTCATTGCAGTATAATGTGGGGGGTTATTCTAGAAGCTGAAACATATTTATTGTGCCAAATATTTTTCATTTATCGAGGCACAGAGATACCTAGGGGAAAAAAGGTTGGGACAAGTACATTGATGGTCTCTTGTTTCTGGATGACATAGAAAAAAGATTTAGAACCAGGAAAAAAATTCTATAAAAATAATAATCGAAAAATTGAAAAGTTCAAAAAAATTCAACAAAAATAAAAAACAATCGAAAAAATTCTGCAAAGAAAAATAAAAAAATTTCAAAAAAATTCATAAATATTGAAGACATTGAAAAATGTACTATCCAAGTTACATGTAGTATAAAAATGTATGATATCAATTGGAGGCCAAGTTTTTATTGATAATTTGGAATATTTATCGAACAAATTGGAAACTTTAATGAAATTCATGATAATTATTTTCAAGAAAAAAGTTAATGAAACAAAAGTCATAACGGAAGTTACGTGCAGTACTAAAATGTATTATATAAATTCGAGGTCAAGTATTTATCAGTTATTCGAAATATAATCTCCGGCGACAAATGAGCCTTGAGAATCCGTGTCGCGCTCACAACGTTTCATCAAAATTACTAAAAAATTAATGGAAATAAAATCATAAAAATTCACATGAAAGTCATTCGTTACTTCAACAAGGTACACACTTTAAAGAATCGATTCCCCTCCGACTTTCAGGATCCCCTGGTATTATTCACAACATTCAACTTCGATTCTATCGGTACAAATTATGTTCAAATACGTCTTAAACGTACTTGTCCGGCCCATCACTTTTTATTCAAATTGCTCATTCGAAAACAAATCAAAAACGAAGTTAATGCATGTATTAATATTAAGGAATAGTAATTCCCGAGAAAATAATTTTCCTTCGAATCGCTCTTGTCAAAATGAAACGAAAATGAAAGATGAAGTTGATTAATCTATTTATATTATATGGAGTCATAATTCACAACAAAATCATTTTTCTCCAAATTCCAGGAATCCACGTGTCGTACTCGACTAGTGATATTTATCAAAATGTGTACGTGACTATAGACAAAAAACATTGCATGGCTGAGTAGGTTCGAAAATTTCTAGTAATGCGCCTGATTATTTCTCATTTTCATTGGTTCACTGAAGAAAATGAGAATAAGTGGATATTGCTATACGAACTTGCGAACAATCAAGTTCAAATTAATTGGAGATCTTATTGTTATTTCTATCCATTTTATTATATTTGTCATTATAGAACAGCCCTGATTTGTTTTCGAATGAGCAATTTGAATAAAAAGTGATGGGCCGGACAAGTACGTTTAAGACGTATTTGAACATAATTTGTACCGATCCAATCGAAGTTGAATGTTGTGAATAATATCAGGGGATCCTGAAAGTCGGAGGGGAATCGATTCTTTAAAGCGTGTACCTTGTTGAAGTAACGAATGACTTTCATGTGAATTTTTAATGATTTTATTTCCATTAATTTTTTAGTAATTTTGTTGAAACGTTGTGAGCGCGTCACGGATTCTCAAGGCTCATTTGTCGCCAGAGATTATATTTCGAATAACTGATAAATACTTGACCTCGAATTTATATAATACATTTTAGTACTGCACGTAACTTCCGTTATGACTTTTGTTTCATTAACTTTTTTCTTGAAAATAATTATCATGAATTTCATTAAAGTTTCCAATTTGTTCGATAAATATTCCAAATTATCAATAAAAACTTGGCCTCCAATTGATATCATACATTTTTATACTACATGTAACTTGGATAGTACATTTTTCAATGTCTTCAATATTTATGAATTTTTTTGAAATTTTTTTATTTTTCTTTACAGAATTTTTTCGATTGTTTTTTATTTTTGTTGAATTTTTTTGAACTTTTCAATTTTTCGATTATTATTTTTATAGAATTTTTTTCCTGGTTCTAAATCTTTTCTCTATGTCATCCAGAAACAAGAGACCATCAATGTACTTGTCCCAACCGTTTTTCCCCTAGGGGAAGTTTATGGTTTTATATCTTGCCTTTTTTCTCAAAAGTTCCTCATTTATGTTATGACGGTTATAGGATTTTAGTATAAATTTCTATGAATTATTTGCTTAGTACATTTTTATAGATTCCATTCTCATACGAACATTTTTTATGGGATAATCTTTTTCATGAAATCATCAGCAAATAAGGGACCATCAATGTACTTTTCCCAATCTTATTTTCCCTAGGTATGATGTTCGGCTTATAAAGTTGGTTTCCACCATAAAAGACCAATTTTTCGTAAAAATTGTAGTGAAAATATTTCGTCACAAGTCTGCCCTTGAACTTTAGCGATTTTTTTCCTTATACTCTAATATGTTATGCCTATTAGGAACTCAACAGCATGAAGGAATCCGGGATGAGGCCCGTGAAATGAATTTCGGTTTATAATGTTGGTTTCCACGTAAAAGACCAATTTGTCTTCAAATTTGTACTGAAAATATTTCGGCACTGGTTTGGTCTTGGACTTTGGTGATTCTTCTCCTTGTCTTCTAATATGTTTTGTCTATTGGGAATCCAAGAGCATGAAGAAATGCGTGTTGTGGGCCATAATATGATTTTCGGCTTATAATGTTGGTTTCCACGAAATAAGATCTATTTTTCGTTAAAATTGTACTGGAAATATTTCGTCACAGGTCTGTCTTTAGACTTTGGCGATTTTTTTCCTTGTAGTCTAATATGTTTCATCTATTAAGAACCCAAGAGCATGGAGAAAAGTGTGTTGCGGGCCGAGATATGATTTTCGGCCTATAACGTTGGTTTCCACGAATAACAACAAATTTCTCGTCAACATTGTACAGAAAATATTCCGTCACAGGTCTGTCCATGGAGTTGGGCTATTTTTTTTCTTCTACTCTAATTTGCTATGCTTATTTGGAACCCAAGAGAATGGTAGAAAGCGGGTTGGGGGCCGAGATATGATTTTCGGCTTATAACGTTGGTTTCCACGAAAAACAACAAATTTCTCGTCAACATTGTACTGGAAATATTTCGGCATTGGTTTGTTCTTCCACGTTGGTGATTTTCCCCCTTATCTTCTAATATGTTTTGTGTAAAAGGAACCCAAGAGAGTGAAGAAATGCGTCTGGTGGGCTGTAATATGATTTTCGGCTTATAACGTTGGTTTCCGCGACAAAAGATCTATTTTTCGTCAAAATTGTACTGAAAATATTTCGTCACCTGTCTGTCCTTGGCCTTTGGCGATTTTTTCCAAGTCTTCATACCAAGAAAGAACTGATGTAAAGATTTCCTTAATAGAACAGATTTTATTTATCCCTTTTCTTCAAAATTCAAATGAAAAATAGATCAAATTCAAGACACGAAAAATCCAACAGATTTGCCCACTTTAAATGTCGCTTTTGCATTCTGAATCTAGAGATTTCATTTCATCCAAAACGTGCCCTCAATGAAATATATTTCCAAAGTTTGCAAGTGGCCGCTGAGGTCCAATTATCCACAGTTTGATAGTTGCTGAAAAAAAGTACCCGAAAACTTCTAACATTTATTATGCCAGAACTCAAAGCAGCAAAAAAAACTAAGCGAACTTAATTCAACAAAGCAACAGAATTCAAAGACGTTTAAGGTACCTGCATTGGTTTTGGAGGAAAACCTATTCAGGACAATTCAGAAATTAATTTAGAAATTCGAAAACTCACAATGGAGTAGAAAAAGGAAAATTGAAGTATCTAGAAAAGCGGAAGACTTTTGTGATGAATTTTCTAGATTACATGATACGGTTGGAGTAAATGATTTGAATGATTGGCACACACGCTGCAACACAGAAATATCAAAGTTTGGAAGTATTCGCTGTATATCAGTCATACAAACTTCAATACTATTTGAAAAGGAACACTTAAAAACTTGCCGAACCAAGTTTCATTACATATTACCATAATCAAAGATAATGGGTGATCCGTTGCATATATATTTATCCACAGAAATTTCAGAGTTCGCAGGTATCTGCTGCGGTTCAATGTATCTGCGCAATGAGTTTGTAAGACAGCAATTTCAAATCAATCCATAAATGAGCAACTGAAGACTTTTATAATCAATTTTTTACTTCATATAGATGTTACAGTTAGAGTCAAAATGTAAAATGAATGGCACAGTATTTAAATTGTATAGTTTACAGATTTTTGCAGTATTTTAATGATCCGAATCTACAGCATTATAATGAAAAGTTATCAAAAGTCATGATGCTACATTAAAATGATATAGCGCACATTGCATTCAGCAATTCTGTAAGTTTCTGGGGATGTTGGTAGGTATTATACTTAATCGCATCGAAAACTGAGCAACTGTACACTTATCGGAATGAATTTTTTTTATAATAATTCCATATTTGTAGTTTGCAAAGTGGAAATACTCAACATACATGTCATTCTATAAGTTTTGTTATCAAAATTTGTGTTTGCATACCGCATTCCTGAGATACGACTTTTCATATCATTAGCAAAAAAAGCAACCAAAGGCTTTCTGGAAAAGTTTCCAAATTTATCACTCGACAGACCTAATGGGAAAAGAATAACTACACACTATACCAAGACCAGATTTTTTTTTTTAAATCTGATTTACAAAATGTGCAATTCAAGATCATGGTTAGAAACCTCTCGAATCATGTTACCACAATCATCATGAAGGAGTAGAAAATCATAGAACACATATTAGGGAACGAATTAATAATAAGAATCGATCCGCTGCAAACTGAGCGGGTGAAAACAAGGATCGGAGAGGGCAGAGCCAAACTGAATATCAAGCAAAATATAGGGATGTTTAAAAATAATGACGACACAAGAAATAAATTAGAAAACATTTATTCAATTAAAGTTTCTAATATCATTCTAACAGTTGCGTGTATTTTTGTTCTATTTATTCGTATATATAACCTATGTACAAATGATATATAACCACGCCACTGACAATATATTCGCACTGGACAATATTTCTCGTACTCTGGTTTAATTGAAAGATTATTTCAGTTAACACTTATTTCCAATCGAACGAAATAATGAAATCTTGAAAAGTTTCGTTGACATACATGCATCGCGCATTTTTTATATTCTTTTTCACACACACATCACAGACTACATTTACGCGGCCGCTTTGATACCGGTTCAATATATCACAAATAACAAAATAAATAGTAATATGCACTTCTTTAGATGATGAAAATTATTTTTTTACTGATCCCGCACGCACTTCGTAATGTTGAAACTCTGTTCATACGATCAAAAACTGACACATGGTTTGTACATATATATATGTATATCGGTCGAATTTATGACTGCTGTTACCAGCTGTGCTGCGCCGTGTGCTACGTTCTGAAGTTGACGTCAGATTTCCAATCATCAACAACTAATTTCAACAACCAATCACAACGTCTAAAAATGGATATCGTCAGATCCAACGAATCAGAAACTCGAGAGCATCAAAGTGCCTTTGATGGTGTTTATAAATACAGACGCATAAATTCTTGAATGTGTTGGTAACTTTTGCATAATCTTGAGCCCGTGCAAAGTTTTTTCTCAGCAATTACAACACCGATCATGCTGATTTAGGGCGGAATCGAAAGAGAATTACTCAATTTGCTTAAACTTCAATTTTCAAGTTGCTAAATAGCTCCTGAGCTTCGTAATTCAATAAAATCACATGCCACTTTTACCCCCACCACCGCGAATCGTTTTATTCAGAGAAAGTATAGACTCGGCGAGAGCCTCCGGCCAGCAGACGACAGGGCTGTCAATGTACTTGTCCCGAGACTCTACCGAGTCTCTTGATCCCTTGTTTTCGGGGGAATTCATTTGCATTTTTTATTAATTTAACGCAAATAATTACACGAAAAATACTCACCAATGTATGCGTACTTATGATCCATCACTACCAGAAGTGCCCTGATTTATATTTGAATGAACATTTTTTTTATGATTGATTTATATTTGAATGAAAAATTTAAATGAAAAGTGATGGGCCGGACAAGTACTTTCAACACATATCTATACATAATTTGTACCGATCCATAATTGACGTCGAATATTGTCAATAACATACCAGAGGATCCTGAATGTCTAAATGTCTAAAGGGAATTGATTTTCTTCTAAATCTCTGCTACCATAGAGTAACAAATTATAATACCTTTAATGTGATTTTTTTTTGGATTCAAACGCTCCATAGAATAATTTCATAATATTAAAACTCGGAATTACTAATAATTCGAAAAAGATTACACAAATTATGAAAAAACATAACATAAAAAAATACACAACTGTAATTATTTTTTAAGGTGTTAAAAAATTCTAATAAAACGGAAGAAATAAAAAATAAAATCAAAATGAACGATTTAAAAAAATCAATTGTAAAAAATTTCCATCTCATTTACGTGCAGCATTAAAATTTATTATATCAATTCGAGGCCAAGTATTTTCTAACGAATTGAAAAAAGTTACCACTTGAATTACGTGCAGCACTAAAATTTATGATATCAATTGGTGGACAAGTATTTTATTAGTAACTCCAAATTTTGACATTATTGAATTGTTCTAACAAGGAACATCACTTTGGTGTCCCCCTCCGATTTTCTTGAAACTGCTGTATGTGAAAGAGCATTCGAAAGTAAGAGACACGTATTTTTTTTTATCGGCGGAAAAACGGTTTTAAGGGGTGAAACCACCCTTGAAAGTAAGGCATGTCAGGGGGTGATTTTGCAGTTTCACCAGCAAGCACTCAACAGATTTTGATAAAACCAAAACCAAAATGTTTCTTATCTGAAGTGATGAAAAGTTCACCCTGTGCACGAAAAAAAAAAAAAAAAAACAGGGGGTTAACCACCCTTACATTCTTATATTTCTCACGCCACAATGAAAAGGAACGAATATGATGGAATGAAACGGGTTCTATTTCCATGAAAACATGAAAATAAAGTTCACATGTTTTTGCATTTTTGCAAAATAGCAGTCTTAAGGGGGTAAACTACCCCTTTTTTGAATTTTCGTACTGTATGTGGCTTATTTCTGTTTTACATGTTTTTGCTGATTCGAAATATTATAATAATTTCGAATCAAGATTTTCTGAGGTATCAAAGTCAATACAAGACTCTGAAAGTGTGAATCTCCCCCACTCGATTTTCCTCTTTATTCGCTATTTCAAAATTTCTCCCTGCATTTCGTTCAATTTGGTTGCTCTGCATCGAAATTACGAATTCAATAATTTTAGGAACGTATAATGATCGTATTGACCTCAATCTTGGCGGGCAAGGGAAGGAGGAGGGGAGCCATTTGATATTTACTACGATTCAACTTTGAAGTCTGAATAAGTCTATGCTGTTGATCTTGTTTACTAACGAACATTTTTTAAATGAAACTTCAATACACATTAACAATTCATTAACCGTCTCATAGTATAGAATCGGATTTTATTAGATAAGTACATATATCGAAATAAAATATAATAAAACCTATCATTTCCAGCAATTATGGCTCATACGTTGTACAATAATGATATTCATCAAAAAAATGTTTCAAACACAAAGATTTTTTGCACCATGCACATTTTATAATCGCTATATTATTGCAACCAGGTATTTCACAGTGTGTTTTTGATTGACCGAACCCAAAATCAACAGGATTTTCGAAATATTCCGGTTTTTCCGTAATATAATTACTTTTAAACCATGAATATTTGAAAAGATTGATATAGCGTGGAGATGACAATTGATTGTGGGCCAAAGATTGCAGTTTGATTATATTATTCCTCAAATGTAAATTTATATCAGCATCCACTAATAGAACACTATCTGAAAAATGTCGTACAAAATTTTTCCATATCCTGAATCCAAATACATCAAGCGGTTGAATTTTTCCAGTTGTACCTTTTGGGATAATCATTGTGATGATTTTTTTATCATGAGGGGTGGCTTCACGTACAACTTTGGGGCAGTGTCCACTCCAGGAATCAATCAGTAATACATTGTCACTTCCAACATTCGGAAAAAAAACTTTTTCCATCCAAATTTTAAAATGATCTGTAAACATATAACAAATTATATATTTATAACTATATTTTGGAAAAAGTTGATGCACCCTTAACGATAATACGCACCGGAAGTAAGTTTCCCAGATTTCGATGCTGTTACTATGACGTTATCTGGCTTAAACAATTCGTTCGTTACTCTCGGTCCAAATTCACCTTTTGCCTCCTTTAATACTATGAAAAGTGGAGAAAGTAGTTTCCCGTTGGCATTTATTGTTGGCTGAATCGTGTAGCTATGGGTCGTTGAAGACACTGATTGTACAACGCATTCAACTTTTTTCGATCCTTCCATCGCTAAAGTTCGTGCTGAATGGATTTCCAGTTGAAAACCGCTTTGGTCCGAATTATATACATTACTTGACCCATACTTTTCTATTAGTAATTTAACATCTTGAACAAATTTGTCCGCATTTGTTTGCAGAAGCGCTTCTTCCTCCACAGTTTTTCTCGTTATAAATTTATTAATTTTTCTGGAAACAATGCGATGCGATTTCTTAAATTTCCATAGCCAGTTATGAGAAGCTTTGAATCGTATATCTTCATGGCCTATTTCTTTCTGTGCCTGTAGAGCCCACTTTCGAAGGTCAATATCATGAACAATGACACCCGCGTCTACAGCAGTTTTCATATTCCGTAATGTGTATTCAGAAATTCGAGCAAGTTTTTCTTTATATGTACCACCCTTGTTCAGTTGTTGTGCCCAGCGTCGTAACTGCCGTATGGATTTTACAGATTTGTATTTTTGTTTGACGGTTTCAACACTGTAATTCTTTTTTTTACCAGATCTCCAATATTCAACAGCTTTTTTTTTATAATCATAGCTCAGCTCATCGTCACCAGAACAAGCGTCGGAATCGACATCATCATCCTTTTGCCATATCATATCTTCAACAGCAATTGCTTCGAACTCTTTAAATGGTTCTTGAAAATCAAGAGTTTCTTCCTGTATCATCTCAATCCCGTTGTAATCTTGCATAGAATCGATTAAAATTTTTTCGAAATTCTCCTTCATCTCTATTTCTGCATTATTAACAGGAGTTTGTGCAATGTTCATAGCTTCAAATGTAGCCAGTAACAATTTGATAACGTTGATTGGGTTGACTTTCATGCTGGTAAAAGTAGTAGGCACAATACACCAAAAGCACAGAAAAAGCACGCACGATTTGGAGCTCACTCAAAAATGCACTAGTACAATGCTAATGGTTACCGCCTTCGAAAATAAGTATCGAAAGAAAAAAATATTTATTAATCTCACGATGCCTGATAACGTTTTTATCTGATGCATGACTCAAGAATATTCGGAATGACTAATGTTATTCGGTGTGTGAGAATGCCAAAAATATCAGGTGATCATAACTACTTGATAACATTTTTATCTAGCACAAACACCGGGATCATATGTCTACGCCTCTATTTTTCCGCCAAAGTTATGAAAGTGTTTTATAGAGGCATTTTTATCTGTAGCATGGTACCTATTCATTTACGTGCAGTTTACAAGCTTTCTATGATCACCGAAAAAGTAGTTGTGAGAACTTCCCCCCCCCCCCCCCCCCCCCCCCCCCCCCGCCAAACCGACACCATCCAGGTCAATACGAGTTTTATATGTTCCTAAAATTATTAAATTTGTAATTTCGATGCAGAGCAACCAAATTGAACGAAATGCAGGGAGAAATTTTGAAATAGCGAATAAAGAGGAAAATCGAGTGGGGGAGATTCACCCATTCAGAGTCTTGTATTGACTTCGATACGTCAGAAAATCTTGATTCGAAACTATTATAATATTTCGAATCAGCAAAAACATGTAAAACAGAAATAAACCACCTACGGTACGAAAATTCAAAAAAGGGGTAGTTCACCCCCTTAAGACTGCTATTTTGCAAAAATGCAAAAACACGTGAACTTTATTTTCATGTTTTCATGGAAATAGAACCCGTTTCATTCCTTCATATTCGTTCCTTTTTATTGTGGCGTGAGATATATAAGAATGTAAGGGTGGTTAACCCCCTGTTTTTTTTTTTTTTTTTCGTGCACAGGGTGAACTTTTCATCACTTCAGATAAGAAACATTTTGGTTTTGGTTTTATCAAAATCAGTTGAGTGCTTGCTGGTGAAACTGCAAAATCACCCCCTGACATGCCTTACTTTCAAGGGTGGTTTCACCCCTTAAAACCGTTTTTCCGCCGATAAAAAAAAATACGTGTCTCTTACTTTCGAATGCTCTTTCACATACAGCAGTTTCAAGAAAATCGGAGGGGGACACCAAAGTGATGTTCCTTGTAAGAAGCTTTTAAATCCAAAAAAAACACATCAAAGCTAGTCATTTGTTACTTTATGGTGGCAGAGACTTATAAGAAAATCAATTTTTCTCAGACTTTCAGGATCCTTTGGTATTTTTCACAAAATTCAACGTCGATTGGATCGATACAAATTATATTTAAATATGTATTAAAAGTACTTGTCCGGCCTATGACTTTCCGTTTAAATTGTTTATCCAAATAAAAATCAGAGCTTGTCTAGAACTAATGGATCGCAAGTATTCATGCATTTTCAAGTATTTTTTATCTAATTGCACTAATTTAATAAAAAAAATAAACAAATTGTTCCGCAATATACAAGGGATATTATTCTGCATCGATAAATGAAAAAAATTTTGCACATTAAATATGCTCAAGCTTGAAAAAATAACTCCCCAGTTTGTATTGCAATAACGGCAGTTTTTACTTCTCACTTCTTCCAGCGAACGAATTTCATTCAGCATAACTAATCTATACTATTATTAACAACATTAAACTAATAATAAATCGCATTTCAACAAATTTTTACCCGGATTCTGCCGTACGGTTTCGTTTTTTTTATGATTGATTTTTATTTGAATGAATAATTTTTTATGAATAAATTTTAATGAATAAATTTTAATGCTGCACGTAAATTAGATGGAATTTTTTTAAATTGATTTAGCCCTTCGAATTAAATAAGAAGAATGAGGCATCGGTTTCCAAAATAATTTCAAGGGCGATTTTTCGGTTTTTATTTTTTACTTGTTATTTGATTTTTTTGACACTTTAAAAAATAGATACAGGTTAGTTTTTTTTAAAGATAATGTTTTTTCATGATTTGTGAAATTTTTTTCGATTTGTTCTGTATTTTTTTTATAAAATAATTTTTTTGGTAATTTTTTATAAAAATTTTTTTTAAAGTTCATTTTATGGATGGAATATTAACAGCAAAGGAGGGACCATCAATGTACTTGTCCCAACCTTTTTTTCCTAGGGGAAGTTTATGGTTTAATATCACGTCTTTTTTCTCAAAATTTCCTTATTTATGTTCAGTTGACTATAGGATTTTAGTTTAAATTTCTATCAATTATTTATGATTTTCGGCTTAGAACGTTGGATTCCACGATAAAAGACCTATTTTTCATCAAAATTGTACTGGGAATATTTCGTCACAAGTCTATCCTTGGACTTTAGCGATTTTTTTCCTTGTACTCTAATATGCTTCGTCAATTAGGAACCAAAGAGCACGGTGGAAAGCGAGTTGGAGGCCGAGATATGATTTTCGGCTTATAACGTTAGAAAAAAGAAAGGAAAACCGGAACGATAGATCAAATTCAAGTCACAACTAATCCAACAGAATTGGCCATTTTTAAATGTCGTTTTTGCATTCTGACTCTAGACATTTTCGTGTCATCTGAAACGTGCCCCCGATTAAATATATTTCCAAAGTTCACAAGTAGCCGCTGAGATCCAATTATTTACAGTTTGATAGTTGCCGAAAAAAGGCAACTATCAAACTGATGAATTTTTGAGATTACATGTTACGGTTGGAGTAAAAAATTTAAATGATTGGCACACATGCTGCGACACAAAAATATCAAAGTTTGAAGGTATTCGCTCCATACTGCAGTAATACAAACTTCAACACTATTTGAAAGGAAACACTTTAAAACTTGCTGAACAAAGTTCCATTACATATTACCATAATCAAAGATAGGGGGTGATACTTAGCACATATACTTATCCACAGAAATTTCCAAATTCGCAGGTATCGGCTGCAATTCAATGTATCTGCGCAATGAGTTTGGAAGACAGCAGTTTCAAATCCATCCATAAATGAGCAACTGAAGACTTTTGTAATGAATTTTTCACTTCATATTTATGTTACGGTGGGAGTCAAAAAATAAAATGAATGGCACAGTATATAAATTTTATAGTTTGCAGATTTTTGCTGTATTTCAATGATCCAAATCTATAGTATTAGAGTGGAAAGTTGTTAGAAGTCATGATGTTACATTAAAATCACATAGCGCACATAACATTCAGAAATTCTGTAGGTTTCCATGATGTGGCAGGTATTATACTTAGTCGCATCGAAAACTGAGCAACTGTACACTTATCGTAATGAATGATTTCACCAATAATTCCACATTTGCAGTTTGCAGAATAGGAATACTCAACATACACGTCATTTCATAAGTATTGTTGTCAATATTTGTGTTTGCTTACCGCATTCCGACGATTCAAATTTTCATATTATCAGCAAAAAAAGCATCCCAAGACTTTTTGGAACAAGTTTCAAAATTTATTACTCGACAGACCAGGTGGAAAAAGAATAACTACACTTATATCAAGACCAGAAACTGTTTTGAGAATCTGTTGTACAAAATGTGCGATTGATGATCATAATTGGAAACCTTTTGAATCACGTTACCACAATCAGCATGAAGAAATAGTAGAAAATCATAGGACACATATTAGGCAACCAATTAATAATATGCATCGATCCGCTGCAAACCGATGGAGTCAAAACAAGGATCGGAAAGAGCAGAGCCATAGTTAAAAAGAAAAAAGACAGCGCAATTGAAAGAGAACAGAAATCAAAATTGTTTCATGTATCTGTGCATTAGTTTCTGAAGACAGTAATTTCAGATCTATTCACAAATAAGTAGGTGAAGACTTTAGTAATGAATATCTTCGTTAATATATTCCAGTCGGAACCAAAAAGCTAAAAGATTGGCATACCTGCTATTTCACAGAAATATCAAAGTTCATAGGTACTTGCTACGTACCAGTTATACAGACTTTGGTGCTATAGGGAAAAACACTTCAAAATTACATGAACCACATTTTTGAAACTTATTATGACACATTCAAAAAGAAAGTGACAGATACGATGCATGTTGAAGCAAGCAAAATGCTGTAATTTTGTATGTCTCCATGGTTATCCGCAGACAAAATATTTGATCACATCCAAAAATGATCAGGTGTAGACTTACAGACATGAATTTTTCAACCCACAATGCCAATCGCAAACATGGTCTGGAAATATTCAATATACATGTCGCTTCATCACTTTGTCGAACTTTAGAGGTGTTCGTTGCATTTCGAAGATACAAATTTTGATAACATGAAAATTAAGCACCCAATGACTTATTGAAATAAATTTCCAAATTGATCATGTAACAACTCAAGTGAATATATCTATACATTATTACATGGCTCAAAGATTTTTCAAAACTTGGGTGTATGAACAAGCAATTATGAAGGCTTTTTGTTATAAATATTTCAAATTATCTTGTTGAAATTAATATAAAAAAAATAGAAATATGAATATCTCTCGTATTGTCTGGAGAACAAATAGAAATTGGTATGACAATACACTGTAAGCTAAGGAGGTGGAAAAAAGGGACCGGTGAACACAGCCAAACTAAATGAAAGAAATTATGACAACAATACGTTGAATTACTTGACCAAAGTTTTTTAAAATTTATTTGAATTCGTTTACACACAACCATCCACCTCTTTCTTTAATGTAATTACACAACATAGAATTTCTGTTTGGAAAGAACGCTTTAGAGGTTATAATGAACGAACGTTTTTTTTCTCATTGTTATTATTATTATTATTCAACACTAATTAGTCACGTCATTAATAATATCGATTCCTTCCACTTTTCAATAACCACTTTTATTTTTCTACACTCTGCACGCTACAGCACTCCGGCGGTCATAACCTCAAACGTCAACATGACGCGAAATCTCGCAAATTTGCTATCTATGTATATATTACGATATCGAAGTAGAACAGATAATTCTTAATTTTCACGACACACATTATTCACGTTTTCACTTCTCAATATTTTACTCACTCTCAGTACACTGTATGAGATCAATTAATCCACTTTTAAGGTTTTATTTATTATAGATATTATTGTCGTGAATTGGGCTCGAAACTTATTGAAACTTCTTTAATGAAAAAAATAAAATTGATTATATCCACTGCTATTTCCAATAATGTTTTATTTATTTAAACGAAATTTGCAAATCTTGCACCGTTGATCCACGGGGCTACGATCGCAATCACTTTATAATAACATAACAGACGATATAACAGACGGTATACAAGAAAACATTGAGGACTATCAGAAACTTTCTCATCGGCGATTGGTCGAGACGGATAGATTCTCACCGGTGATTAGTTATGATGGGCATCAAGAAGCCCTTGTATGTATCGGTCTGAACCCATATACGGATACATCAGCTGCGTAAATGTGTTGGTACTTTTTGCATAATCTTGAGCCCGTGCAAAGTTTTTTCTCAGCAAATACGCCACCGAGAATGCTGATTTTGGGCTCGTTCGACAGAGAACTTCTTAATTAGCTTAAAGTTCAATTTTCAAAGCCGTACATAACTCATGAGCTTCGCTATTAAAGAAAATCACATGCCAATTTTACCCCCACCACCGCGAATCGTTTTATTCAGAGAAAGTATAGTCTCGGCGAGAGCCTCGGGCCAGCAGACGACAGGGCTGTCAATGTACTTGTCCCGAGACTCTACCGAGTCTCTTGATATTCAAAAATAATGATGACACAAGAAATAAATTAGAAAACATTTATTCAATTGGAGTTTCTCACATTATACACTAACAGTTGAGTGTGTTCTTGTTTTATTAATTATCTACCATAATATTTCAGATCGGAAAAAGAAATCTTGACGTTATAGGTTGACAAACATTTTTCCTCACAACTTTCAGACCTATTTTTGATAAACCTTATTTATATTATTCACTAACTATGCGAACGTTTGTTACATTTGTCCCGCACTTCGTAACGTCAAACCCCGGTTGGTTCGTTACCACACAGCTATTAAAGGGAACTCGTATATATAACCTATATTATTAGGCCTGCTACACACGGTCAATAATATTGCGCAATATAGGTGATTGCACAATTTTATTGAACGTGTAGATGTAGTATTGAAACATTGCGCAATCATTGAACAGAAGTTTGAGCTATCTTAAATTTATGGCGCACTACACACCATACAAACTTATTGTGCAATGATACTGTGCAATATTATTGACCGTGTGTAGCGGGCCTAACAGACGATAACAGACGGTATACAAGAAAATATAGAGGATTATCAGAAGTTCTTTCATCGGCGATTGGTCGAGACGGATAGATTCTCACCGGTGATTTGTTGTGATGGGCATCAAGAGGCCCTTGTATGTATCGGTCTAAACCCATATACAGATGCGTCAACTCCGTAAATGTGTTGGTACTTTTGCATAATCTTGAGCCCGTGCAAAGTTTTTTCTCAGTAATTACGCTACCGATCATGCTGATTTTGGGCGTAATCGAAAGAGAATTTATTAATTGGCTCAAACTTTAATTTTCAAGTTGCGAAATGACTCCTGAGTTTCATTATTCTATAAAATAACATGTTGATTTTACCCCCACTACCACGAATCGTTTTATTCAGAGATAATATAGTCTTGGCGAGAGCCTGGGGCCAGCAGACGACAGGGCTGTCAATGTACTTGTCCCGAGACTCTACCGAGTCTCTTGATAGTATATTACACTACAAGGGCAGAAAGTTTGATATTCCTGCACTCACGGCTATCAAACTTCTGCCCGTGTGGTGTATACTATTTTTCTTCACAGCCAGTCGAAAGTACGTTTCTTCCGAAATATACATCTATCGATATAAGATGTTTTGATGCCTGCCCCGACATTTGCTGCACGACCGAAGCGAGTGCTGCTGGTCGGAGGAGCAGGCATCAAAAGAACAAGATTAGCAAAGATAATTTATATGAATATTTGCATTCTTATGAACTTGAAAATAGATCTTTACGAGAACCCATCGGAATCGCAGAAAAGCGATGACAATGAACAGCTAATTCACGCGTCACAACCTTACTTTATGAAAAGGCATTGCGAATGACTATATTCATTTTATCAGTCTGGTCACTTTGTTTTTGGCCTTCGCATTGACTTTATCTGGAAGGATAAATGTATGTTATTCGTTCGGATTTGTAGCAGTATAGTGCTGTTTTGATAATTGTGCTTGGAAATAATATGACATTTCCATAACATATTTCCGAATGAATAACATAACCTTATTCGTACGGTTTGCGGATGACTAGACACAACCTTTCAAAAAACACGTAGGCAACATCGATTCAAACGTCAAACGTCAAAAGTCAAAAAAATAATTTCTTCAACCCCTTCGGCATGCAGAAAAAAGTCTTTGCTCCCGCTGAGACAAATGAAGCGCGTGTAGTTTTGACAGCGCAGAATTGTTATACTTTCGGCACTGAAAACATTTCTGCGCTGTCAAAACTGCACGCGCTTCATTTGTCTCAGCGGGAGCAAAGACTTTTTTCTGCATTCCGAAGGGGTTGACGTAATTATTTTTTTGACTTTTGACGTTTGGCGTTTGAATCGATATTGCCTACATGCTTTTTGAAAGGTTGTGTCAGGTCATCTGCAAACCGTACGAATAAGGTTATGTTATTCATTTTCAAATATGTTATAGAAATGTCATATTATTTCCAAGCACTATTATCGAAACAGCACTATACTGATACAAATCCGAACGAATAACATACATTCATTCCTCCAGATAAAATCAATGCGAAGGACAAAAATACAGTGACCAGACTGATAAAATGAATATAGTCGATCGGAATAATGATCTATTTTCCATAAGAATAACACGTGAAAAAAAAACTTCGGTGAATATTGTTCCATATAATCTAAAAAAAATTGCACAGATATTCTACTTACGTATTTTTGTAGTTTGTTCGATTCGTGCCACTCTGGTGATTGTTTTGCTATATCGTCAAACAAACTGGAGAACTCTGTAATTTTTTCAGCTCGAAAAAACGGCTGTTTCTGAATCAAAAAATAATTCCCTCCTCTTTCGGTAAAAAGTCATCTTTACCAGAAGGTAGAGATTATTTCGAGTCGTCCGCTCGAAAGCTAACACGAAACTACAACTTTTATGTGAAAACATTTTTTTTCAGTCACTTTAAGTTTTCGAAATATATTCATTTGAAAAAAAAGTATTTTCTAAAATTATGGCGTTAAAAACCTGGAAAAAATTCACATAGAGTACTTTTTAGTAGTATTTTGATATAATCGGTTATGAGGTAGATCTGAATCCTTCATAAATTGGATTCAGCAGCTAGAAATCTTTATTTTATTGAATAATGGGCTTTCAATGACTTTTTGAAGCATTCTTTTTACTATATCCAGAGATAGAAAGTTGATGCACACATGTCAATGTACAAAATTTTCAAATTCCGCATGTACCCACCGCAAGGTCCAACCGGAGAAAAAAAAAGTATGAAGTGTGTCAAGATCAACAGATTTGCTCATTTTTTAACATACGTATTTTGAAAACATAAATTCTTATGCCATTCACAAATGGGCCACCGCTGACTTTTTGTAGCATTTTTCATTATTTTTTATTATTTATCATTTATAATCCATATCCATTAGGGTGTGTCATTTCAGAGCAACATTTTTTTTTTCAGGTGCTCACTCACAAATCTTCAGTTTAAACATAAAAAAAAAATTTTTGCGAAAGGAGAGCGCTGTTAAAAAATATTTAGAGGTTCATCACCGGCCTTATAGTTTTCCTATTTAAATAACATTGAAAATGTGTTGCCTTTCATTGATATCGGTATTTCTCAGTCCGATTTGATATTGTGGGGTTGTGCGGCTGCGTTTTTGTAGGAAATTGAATTGGCTGCAAAAAAAGTCCTCTGAGAAAAAACGTTCAAGTAAACTGTTTTTGAACTATTACTATTCAAAGCGAATTATAACTGAAAATATCTGTTTAAATCTACTTCGCGATTGATCTTTCAAAGAAATCATAAAAGGGTAATGGAAAATTCCGTATGATATTGGATAACTGTAACAATTTTCATGTATGGTTTCCAAATCTTCATCTAACAACTAACATAATAAAGTCGATCCATCGAGAATTCACATATTTCAAGAAATCACGGGAATCACTTTTTTATTTTTTATTTTTTTTTATTGACATAAAAAATACATGTATTTAAAAGGTAAATGAGAAATTCAACAGAAAATTTGTTGTTAATTTTTTTTTCTCAATTGATCGTCATAAAATCTAAACAAAGTATCAAATTAGGTATAGAGAGAACTCTTGGTAACATTGGTTCCATGGTTTTTTTTGGTGATATTTCACATGTTGGAGTAAGTGTTGTCGTTGCTGTTCATTTCGAGTTAAAGTAGCATTAAATTTCGTAGCTAAGACTACAGCGCGTTCAGCTGTGTCATTGATCACCCGGAGGCTTTGAAATGTTTCAATACAACGTTGGTAATTTCTATCATTTCTCCATTCTTGAGGATCGCTACTAATGAATTCGTACGATAACTCGAACGTATCGAATACAGTCAGGGACCGTCGCATAATAAAATCGCTCAAACTTTTATTTAATACCGATTCTAAATCGTTTTTATTGATTTGTAGACGTTTTGAAGTTGTCGAAGCATGGCTTATTGTAGTCATTGAATGCACCATTTTCGACTTAAGCTCAAAAGGCACATCATCATTAAAAAGAGCCAAAACTATTAACTCTTCACTTAAATACCATAAGTGATTGGCTAATTTCAAATTAGCAGCTTAAGATATTTTTTCATTTATGCTGCACGTAAATTAGATGGAATTTTTTAAAATTGATTTAGCTGTTCGAATCAAATAAGAAGAATGAGGCATCGGTTTCCAAAATGATTTCAAGCGCGATTTTTCGGTTTTATATTTTTTACTTGTTATTTGATTCTTTGGACACTTTAAAAAATAGATACAGATTACTTTTTTTTTACAATGTTTTGAAAAAATTTTTTTAAAAGTTTTTTTTATGGATGGAATTATTAGCAAACGAGGGACCATCAATGTACTTGTCCCAACCTTTTTTTCCCTAGGGGTATGATTTTCAGCTTATAACGTTGGTTTCCACGAAAAAAGACCTATTTTTCGTAAAAATTGTACTGGAAATATTTCGTCACAGGTCTATTCTTGGACTTTGGCGATTTTTTCTCTTGTACTCTAGTTTGTTTTGCCAATGGGGAACCAAAAAGCACGGTCGAAAGCGGGTTGTAGACCGGAATATGATTTTCAGCTTATAACGTTGGTTTCCACGAAAAAAGACCTATTTTTCGTGAAATTTGATGGGAAAAATTATCGCCATAGATCTATCCTTAGACTTTGGCGATTTTTACCAAGGAAGAAGGGATGTAGAGACTTTTTTAATCGAACAGATATTTTTCATCCTTTTTCTCCAAAACTCAAGTGAAAGTTAGATCAAATTCAAGACACAAAAAATCCAACAGAACTGACCATATTGAAATGTCGCTTTTGCATTTTGAATCTAGACATCTTCGTGTCATCTAAAACGTGCTCCCCATGAAATATATTTCCAAAGTTTGCAAGTGGCCGCTGAGATCCAATTATCTACAGTTTGATAGTTGCCGAAAAACAGCACCCGGAAACATTTTTTATGTCAGAACTCAAAGAGTAAAAAAAACTGAGCGTACTTAATTCAACAGAGCAATGGGATTCAAAGACGTTTAACGTACCTGCATTGGTTGTGGAGGTAAACAGTTTCATTTCAGGATTATTTAGAAATAAATTTAGAAGTTTAGAAATTTAGCATAGAATTTATAAAATGGAGAATTAAGTTCATTAGTAAAGCTGAAGACTTTTGTGATTAATTTTTGAGATAACATGTTACGGTTGGAGTAAAAAATTTAAATGATTGGCACACATGCTGCAACACAAAAATATGAAAGTTAGAAGGTATTCGCTCCATACCGCAGTAATACAAACTTCAATACTGTTTGAAAAGAAACACTTTAAAACTTGTTGAATCAAGTTCCATTACATATTACCATAATCAAAGATAGGGCGTGATACTTAGCACATATATTTATCCACAGAAATTTCAGAGTTCGCAGGTATCTGCTGCGATTCAATGTATCTGCGCAATGAGTTTGGAAGACAGTAATTTCAAATCCATCCATAAATGAGTAACTGAAGACTTTTCTAATGAATTTTTCACTTCATATTTATGTTACGGTGAGAGTCAAAAAGTAAAATGAATGGCAAAATATATAAATTTTATAGTTTGCAGATTTTTGCTGTATTTCAATGATCCAAATCTATATAGTATTGTAGTGAAAAGTTGTTAAAAGTCATGATGTTACATTAAAATGACATAGCGCACATAACATTCAGAAATTCTGTAGGTTTCCATGATGTTGGCAGGCATTATACTCAATCGCATCCAAAACTGAGCACCTGTAGACTTATCGTAATGAATGTTTTCACCAATAATTCCACATTTGCAGTTAGCACAATAGGAATCATACTCAACATACACGTCATTTCATAAGTATTGTTGTCAATATTTGTGTTTGTCTACCGCATTCAGAAGATTCAACTTTTCATATTATCAGCAAAAAAAACATCCCGAGAATTTTTGGAACGAGTTTCAAAATTTATTACTCGACAGACCAAGTGGAAAAAGAATAACTACACTTATATCAAGACCAGAAACTGTTTTGAGAATCTGATGTACAAAATGTGCGATTGATGATCATAGTTGGAAACCTCTTGAATCCCATTACCACAATCAGCATGAAGAAGTAGTAGAAAATCAGAGGACACATCTCAGGCAATGAATTAATAATATGTATCCATCCGCTGCAAACCGATGGAGTCAAAACAAGGATCGGAAAGAGCAGAGCCAAACTCAATAGGAAGCAAAATATTGGAATATTCAAAAATAATGATGACACAAGAAATAAATTAGAAAACATTTATTCAATTGGAGTTTCTCACATTATACACTAACAGTTGAGTGTGTTCTTGTTTTATTAATTATCAACCATAATATTTCAGATCGGAAAAAGAAATCTTGACGTTATAGGTTAACAAACATTTTTCCTCACAACTTCCAGACCTATTTTTGATAAACTGATTTGCCTTATTTATATTATTCACTAACTATGCGAACGTTTGTTACATTTGTCCCGCACTTCGTAACGTCAAACCCCGGCCGGTTCGTTACCACACAGCTATCAAAGGGAACTCGTATATATAAACTACATTATTACACATGATATATAATCACGCAACTGACGATATATTTGCACTAGACAATATTCCGCGTACTTTGGTTTAGTCGAAAGATTGTTTCAGTTGACACTTATTTCCAATCGAACGAAATAATGAAATCTTGAAAAGTTTCGTTGACATATGCATCGCGGATTGTTTATATTCTTTTTCACACACAGATCACAGACTACATTTACGCGGCCGCTTTTATACTGGTTTAGTATACTACAAGGTTTAACAAATTGAATATTAATATGCACTTCATTAGACGACGCGAAAATTATTTTTATTTATCCCGCACGCACTTCATAACATAACCCCAAACGTCAACATGACGCGAAACTTCAGATGGTGATTTTCAAGCTCTCCAGCTCCTTAGCTTATTTCCGCCAATCTTCCCTGCACTTTTTATCGAATGTCATTGGCCCAGAAATTCTCACACCCTTCATTGGTTGCAAAGGAATTTCTCTCACCGGGGATTGGTGATCATGGGGGGCCAAGGTGCCTATGTTTGTAGCGGTCAGAGTACACGTATATAGATACGTCAAATCCCGAATGTGTTAGTAACTTTTGCATAATCTTGAGCCCGTGCAAAGTTTTTTCTCAGCAATTACGCCACCGCTCATGCTGATTTTGGGCTCATTCGATAGAGAACTTCTTAATTAGCTGAAAGTTCAATTTTCAAAGCCGTACATAACTCATGAGCTTCGTAATTAAAGAAAATCACATGCGAATTTTACCCCCACCACGTCGAATCGTTTTATTCAGAGAAAATATAGTCTCGGCAAGAGCCTCGGGCCAGCAGACGACAGGGCTGTCATCGTACTTGTCCCGAGACTCTACCGAGTCTCTTGATAATTTCAAATTTTTGTTGAAAAGGACTAATATCTCCCAAAAATGTATAGATTCGAAAGAGGATAGACTTTTGATTTTCTTAATGAAAATTAAAACTGGATTAACATTTTCAGCTTTAAGTGTTATGTTTAGTGTTCATAGAACAACCATTTCTAGAATCTTTCACACAACTTTACAGACATTAGCTGCAGCAACAGCTGATTTAGTTTTTTGGCCAAGAAAAGATGTTGTTCAAGCAACAATGCCAAAATGTCTTTATCCAAAGTATTCAAATACTCGAGTAATTATCGATTGCACGTAATTTAAAATAGAAATTCCATCTTCTGTTGATAATCGGATTTATTGTTATTCCCATTATAAAAAAACTTTTACCGCAAAAGTTTTAATCGAAATTACTCCTAGAGGTTTCATCTGCCTAATATCAAGAGTAGCTGGTGGAAGGAAAACTGATTCGCAAATTACTATTGAATCCGAATTAATAGATAATTTAGAAGAAGGAGATATTATTTTAGCCGATAAAGGATTTCCGGCAATAAGAGCAGAACTTGATCAAAGCGGAAAAAAGGTTATGATAGTAATGCCACCATTTTTAGAAAAAAGAATGAGTTTTCTGTTCAAGAAACTGAAGAAACCTATCACGTAGCCAGAGTAAAAATCCATGTTGAGAGAATAATGCAGCGACTACGACTCCATTCGATTTTGGATGACATAATCGAAAATTTGTTTCATTGTATCGGAGAAATTTTACATATTTGTTATGTCTTAGTAAATCTACAGCCACCAATAATTTCAAATCAAAATGATACAGATGAATAAATTTTCTGATAATTTCAGAGTTTTAACATACTTTATTTTATAATTTAACAATGTTTTTTTTTATTGAGAATAAATTTTTTTATAAAGTGTTATTTCCATAGTTTTTCTCTTTATTAAAACCTCTCTACTGTAACAACTTTTGAAGCCATAAATATTAAAATACTTATTATTAACTCATATATAAAAATATGAAATAAAATAGTGATTGAAATTTATATGCTGTAACAACAACTTTGGAAGCAATAAATAAGTATAAAAATACTTTTTGTTACTTTTTTGACTTCTGTTTATCCTTTATATTTTTATTAATACGATATTTGATTAATCACATTTACTCCAGTGAAACTCCGTTTTCCGTATGATCCAACAGAATCATTGGTAGTTTCATTTTTTTCTTATATAAATCTCAAGAATACAGCAGGCAGATAATGGTTAAAATAAAAATTTTCGGCATTTAATATCACTTCTTGCAGAAATTTTTCATCTCGTTGAATTTGTATAGTGCAACAGCTGTCAGTTACTTGAGAATATATAAACAGGTCACATGTAAACATTCCGGTTATATACAGCTGAACTTGTACTTGAGTAAAGTATAAATCACTTTTTTTCAATTCGACATCACCTGTTGCAAAACTCAAGTACTTAAGATTGCAAGATTGATTTATGTGATCTATTACTGGTTGATCTTTACATTTCAATGGACACTTGAATTCAACAAGCTTTGTTACACATCCATCTTCAATTACCACACCGTCAATACTTGCACATAGCCATGGCTGTTTTTTACTAACGATTACGCCAACTTTTTTAACCTCACAGTCGTTTAATTCTTCATATTTCTTTTTGGCATTTTTTTCGTTACTTAACCCATATTTTGTTGATTCAGTATCAACATTAGAAGGATATAAAATATCGTTGACTAGTTTCTCAATTGACTTTCGGGTTCGTGTTTTAATACTGTGAATATTGATACTTGCTGATAATCTAAAACGCCTTGCCGCATGCCACTCTGGACATTGCGACTGATTTAAAGTTAGAGAACATGATTTCACAATTTCTCCACCACTTATCACAATACTATCACAGTAGAAGCCCTGATTGTCTTTTTTTAATTTATATTCATTACTATAGATCGTAAACTCTTCAATAAAAATCAGAAAATTTCTCAAACATTCTTGGCATTCTTCTCGTTCCAAAATTAGGTCAGCTGCACTTGCTTGTGATGCTAAAAATTTTTTGGTAGCATAAGAATAATCAGACATCTGATCAGCAACTAATACTGATTTCAACGCAGATTCATTAATCAATTCTTGGAGATCTACTGATGATTGCTTAACTTCTTTAGCATTGATTACTTTCTTGCCAGGAAACATTTCAGCCAAATAACGGCCTTTTGTGTACTTTTCCTTCACGAACTGACGGGCACTGGGCTTCCCCCATTGTTGTTCGTGGTTGGTTTTGGTTGAACTTTCTTCATGATTTATGTAATAAATCAAAGCGGCAATATGTTTACATTTTTTACTTTGATTATAAACACAGGTACAGATGACTTCTTCAACAAATCGTTCTTCATTAATCTGAAAGTGAAAGTTTGTTTGGATAAAATTAGAACTCGTTATACTATATACATCAATATTTACATTATTTTAGACTCACATGCAGAGTCTTATCATAAAGGGGTAATGTAACCGACGTTTGCCTGATTACTTTTGATTTAATCAGATAACTTTTTCCATTCAGTCGAAATTCTTTGACGTTTCTAACATGACCAGCCGTGACTAATAGTTTACCTTTATTCATGGTTTGAGGTTGAAACGAAATCGTGTGAGATATTGCTTCGAATCCTGTCTGAATTATGATATCCATTGTCGCCTGAAAACGATTAAAAATCATAATTATTATTTAAAATGGTAGTTGAATATGCTGATTCTTTCAATTTTAAATTATTACAACTCTCATAATATGACAGCTCGCATTCGCATTGATTTCGCCGGCTAACCTAATTCTTAACCTTAAAATCAGTTCTATCAATATTTTTTACTTACTTTCTGTCTTTCAAATATCTTCTAAACACCTCTGATATTGCACTTTTTTTATTCTTACGTTTTTTACTTTGTTTATTTATTTATAATAACTTTTGTTTATTAGTATTGGTAATTGTTCAGGAATTAGCAAGGTTTCGGTGCCGGCGAACGCTCTCGGGATCGAGCGCTCGCCCCACCGCGGGCGTCGCTAGCTCGCGGGCTCGAGAATTCGGGAAACGAGAGACAATGGGCTTTTCGTGCTCTAGTTCTCACGCTCTCGCGGGGGGTCAGCACGTACTGGACACGCAATTCGGGCACGATCGACGCGATGTGTGGCGCATACCCACGGCGCGTCTTCATCGATCTCCATATTGATTGATTAGTCTTTGATCCGGTCGTACACCGTGATGACGTGCTCCGTGTTCTTCATCTTTACCTTTTGGCAATATTTCACACATTTCGGGCGCTACTCTAAAAATATTGTGCTCAACGCATTCGGGAAATTCTCTGCTACAAGTTGACACGTTTTACGGGACCTACAACCGCGGGATTCCTCATATATTTCGGGATTATCTTTCGGGCAAGCGCGAGCACGCGTCGGCTATCCTTACGGCATCGTCGAACGTGCGTTCGACGACGACGACCGGGTCACTTCTCACGTGTTCCATCTCACCGGGCCAATATTTCGGGCCTATCATTCATTGTCGGGACATTCCTTTATTGTTACTTTACCATCGACATCAAATAAAGCACCACCTTGTTACACGTTTTACGCCGACCTGCATTGCGTCATTTATTTTCCCACCAACACCAGATCTTCACGCAACAGTAATTTTTCGCAAGGCTCTACCGCATGATCATGGAGACTGAGCATGATTTAATGCCGCTGTCAGATGTCGCTTTCGTCGCGCACCCTGCCAATAGCTGGCATCAAGAGGCTTTTGATGGTGTTTTATACAAACACATTTATGGATTCATAAATGCGTTAGTATCTTTTGCATAATCTTGAGTCTTTGCAAAGTTTTTTCTCAGCAATTACGCTACTGATCGGGTTGGTTTCGGGCTCATTCGAAAGGGATTTTGAAAATAAGTCTTCAAACCAATTTTCGCTTCACAAAACATTTCCTGAGCTCCGCAATTCTAAAAAATGACATGCCAGTTTTACCCCCACCACCACGAATCGTTTTATTCAGAGTAAGGACAGTCTCGGTGAGAGCCTCAGGCTAGAGCAGACGACAGGGCTGTCAATGTACTTGTCCCGAGACTCTACCGAGTCTCTTGATACAGAATGCCTGTTCGCTATTTTAGGCCTTCGAACGTTTGAGTCCCATCCGATGTAGGCGATTAAAATCGAGTGTTTCGGTAAGCTCTAGTCGCTTGGAGCCAGAAAGATTTAAATAGTATTTGTTTACATTTGGATATACGCCCTTTGCACGAAACGTGACTTTTGTCCCGTTTCGTTTCGCCCAGTCTATTGAACGCGCTATCCCCTCTACTCGCGCCTGATCGAGTGGGAGAGACAGCGCGCGAAGACTCGTTCCCTCACTCTCCCACTTGTAGTAGCGTACCTGACGAAAGAATTATACATATCTATTAATGTGATGCAAAAAAATATCGATTTTTTTTTGCATCACACTCAGGTTTTTTTAAGTCTTTTATTCTTGAGAATTAGGGAAAACATTCCCACCCTTTAGTTTTGATTTTTACCATAAAAAAAAATTAAATTAAAAAAATGAGGGTTTCTTGAAAATCTAGAAAACCGTTTAAGATAAACACCTAAAAATTTGGCTGAATTATCTTTGTTTGATAATAAAACGATCCCCCAAATGCGAGTCGAAAACGCCGCAAGAGCAGATTTTCCAGACAAACCCGACTATACCCTTTTCAAATAAATCGATGATACGAAATATTAATCCGCGAAATTACACAGGTGTCCGATTAGTACTTATTCCAAGACTTCTCTAATATTTAACGGAAACGTAAGAGAACAGTATTAACCGTTAGAAATCATTATTGAAATATGTAAACCTTACAATGAATATTGTTACATTTTTAGGTTGGGATACTCGTAGCCAAAGGGGTGAATCTGAAGGACACATACATAGTTTGATCTCGGCTGCCTATGGGACAATGAAAAGCATTTCAACACTACGTGATACTGCAAGTCAACCGTCTAATATATGCGATACTCTTATGTAACGTTTGACGTGCCATTTTTGCGGGTGAGTATCTATCTTCTTGTTGTACCGAGAATCTAATGATCGACCCATCGTGAACTTGGATAAAGCCGCAGCGTGCCGATAATCATTCATATATCTCTTTCTCTCTTGTGGTAGACTATAAGTGGATGAGAGGGTAAAATCTCTTACGAGTTTGTCAGTGCAAGAGTTGCGTTTCTACAATATAGATTCTCTTGTGTTACGATACATCTCGCTAACGCGTTGCCATTAATCATAGCTGAATTGGGAACCATGCTGCTCGTTTATCCTTTCTGAGCGTCAAGCATCAACGCCATTACACTATAAAATCTGCGGTCGACTGTTGTTCTTAAACTTTTTCATCGAATCCTCGGCTTTTTCCTCACTTCGAATTTTAACATGAATTTGTTGGAACCTTTAAGTTTCGGAAAAAAAACATTTTCCTGTAACGAACAGAATGGAAATTATAGAAAACTATGAAATTCAAAATTAAGAAGGTTTTCGATAAATTAATCGAATTTTTGATTATATTATCAACGAATATTACCATAAAAAAACTATATATTTAAACGCTACTCTTAAACTTCGGGTTAATCAAAAGACTCGGTAGAGTCTCGGGACAAGTACATTGACAGCCCTGTCGTCTACTGGTCCGAGGCTCTAACTAAGACTATACTTTCTCTGAAGAAAACGATTCGCCGTAGTGGGGGTAAAATTGGCATGTTATTTTGTTGAATTACGGAGCTCAAAACCATTTACCAACTTGAAAATTGAAGTTTAAGTCAATTAACAATTTCTTTATCGATTGCGTCCAAAATCAGCATGAACCGTGGCGTTGCTGAGAAAAAACTTTGCACGTGCTCAAAATGATGCAAAAGTTACTGATACATTACGAGTTCGACGTATACGTATTGGGATCTGACAAAATTCGTGAGATATCTGGTGTTGAATTTTCCAACTGTAACCGAGGTGCATTGCTCATTGATACATATCAATTAACATTAGTGTTTTTGCGCAAAATTAAACAAAAATGGGAGAGTAGATGTGTTTACACCTCACGAATAATCCAAAAAAAGAAAAAAATAAAATAGAAAAAGAAAAAAGAAGTTTTAATGACTATGAATTGAACCAGACCATCAATAAATATCACTTTTTGCTAAAACTACCATTATTTATCCTAAATATTTATAACTAATGCTATATTTACACGGTGAGCCTATACCACACACGGGCTTAACCTATGCGATTAGACCCTCATCTGTGCCATTTTAATTTTAGGCCACGCCTTCATGTCAGATCCAAATACGCGTTTTGATGGAAGTTCGTGGTAGTAGAGTTGTATCTCAACGCATTCTGATTGGCTCACCGATCTTGGCTCACTCCAGCTGACCGATCGCGCTCAGACTTCTTGAACGTATAATTGTAATATATATCTATATGTATCATGTACAACCATCTGTCATTTTTCGATGGTATGAGCAAACGAGTAGCGACAGCGATTTAAATAATAAAATTTTGGGGAGACAGTGTGAGGTGTGTGAATTCGATTGGATGTTCTAATATGACTATAAAATGTGCTATGTGTGTTTTGTGGAAAGAGTGCGAGTGAAAACAGTTAGTTTACTCTCATTTCAATTGGTTCCAGAGTGTTTGTGATATATAAGATATCATTGTTGGAAAATTTCTCCTAGTATAAACACTTTGACTCTACGTTTATTTGTGACATAATGTTTTCACAATCCTTGTTCTTATGCCTTTGAATTTTCAATCGAAGTTGCAAGAAAAAAAACTTTCATTTATTATAAGCTCAAACGTTCCTTCCAGCCAAAAATTTTATATCGTGCAATTATATGAAAGAAAAAACACGCGTAATTGGTTATGTCACGTCCCGCGTTTGGTTATCATTAAACGCGAGACTTGACGACGCTTCCTCTCAACGTTCGAGAGACTCAGTAGAGTCTCGGGACAAGTACATTGACAGCTCTGTCGTCTGCTGGCCTGAGGCACTCACCGAGTATACTTTCTCTGAATAAAACGATTCGAGGTAGTGGAGGTAAAACTGGCATGCCATTTTCTAAAATTGCAAAGCTCAGGAGATGTTTTGTAAAGCAAAAATTGGTTTAGAGACTAATGTTAAAAATCCCTTTCGATGAGCCCGAAACCAACACGATCAGTAGCGTAATTGCTGAGAAAAAACTTTGCACAGGCTCCAGATTATGCAAAAATGAATAACACATCGCCGATTCGATGTATATGAATACGCGTTAGTGATAGTAGAGTTGTTGCCTCGACGCATTCTGATTGGCTCACCGATCTCGGCTCACTCTAGCTGACCGACCGCACTTAGCTCCCTGAATGCATAATATATCTATATGTACCGTGTACAACCATCTGTCAGTTTTCGATGGTACGAGTAGCGACAGCGATTTAAATAATAAAATTTCGGGGAAATAGTGCATGATGGGAGAATTCGATTCGATGTTCTACTATGATTATAAAATTAACTACGTGAGTTTTGTGAAAACAGTGCGGGTTATTTTACTCCCATGTCAATCGGTCACGAGTGTTTGTTGATAAATAAGATATCGGTGTTAGAAAATTTCTCCTCGAAGAAACACGTGACTCTACGTACTGTAACGGTACGTTTTCGATTAGAGCACGCCGTTACGCGTGGATTCGAGCAATTCTATGTTAAAGAAGAGCGGGCATAAAAGAAAAACAAAAATGCGATGAAATTAAAATGAAAATAACAAATGATTTATTGAATTTTGAATGTCTCGTGAATCTAATACAAAATATAAACGATTTTTGTTTGAAATCGTGGTTTCCTGTATCTTATTTCGCATGAAAATTTTATTTCCGGTATTTTTCTCCACAAAAATAATTTTCGCAGAATTAATAATAATAAATTTCGCAATGAATTTAAGCTCGCTGTTATTTGATTAATAATAATTAATAGTTTAGCTTGCAATAATAATTTTTCAATTAATCTCGCCAACGCTTTTTTTTTTTTTTTTTTTTTTACCAAGGAGTTGCGGAAATCTTTTTTACGGATTCCATGTAGTCTTACGGACTACATGGGTATGTGGGACTCCCGAAAAAAATAGGCCTACCCACTAAAACCACCACCTCCTTGTTGTCCTTCCCCCTAGCCAGGGACTATGTTGATATTACTTCTGACTGGGGGTTCTGTCTGTGTTCGTTCGTCCGTTCTGTCCTACCGTTATCGTAACGTCGCGTCACTCCGTCTGCTCAGTCATCTGTCAAGCAGCCATCCGCGTTCTTACGTCGCAGTATCGTTTCCGTGTAGGTGGCGACTAAGCACCACCATTCAGGTTCGTGCAGCATGACCCTGACGATGTTCTCCGGGGTAATACTGCCAACTGTTATTTTCAGTTCTTGTCTCTGTCTCGTCCAGCGGTCACACACGAAAAACGTGTGTTCCGCGTCGTCTCGTTCGTGTCCACAGTACTTACAGTCAGGTGTCCGTACTCTGTTCATTCTGTGGAGGTACCGTCGGAAGTAACCGTGCCCGGTCAAGAGCTGGGTAACGTAAAAATTCACGTCCCCGAACTTCCTTCCGAGCCACGGCTTCAGGTCCCGTATAAGTCGTCTCGTCCAGTTACCATCGTTTCCGTTTGTCCACCGCCCTTGCCAAGTGTCTATCGTCCTTTTGCGCTCGGCAATTGCCGCGTTCTTTCGTCCTATGTTTGCGCTGCTCCCGTAGATCCTCTTACGCTCAAACGCAAGGAGATCCACGGGAATTACGCCCGCCACCACCAGAACAGCTTGTGCAGAGACTGTCCGGTAGGAGCAGGCGATTCGCAGCGCGCCTTGTCGCTGTACCATCGTCATCGCTTGCAGTACTTCTTCGTCTTCAGGGAGTCTGCCCAGATCTCCGTACCGTACAGGAGGATCGAGTGAGCTGTCGCCATTAACAGTCGCCGTTTCCCCGGTCTCGGTCCCGTCGTATTTGCCATCAGGCGGCTCAAGGACGCTATCCTCTCTGCCGCCCTCTGGG
The DNA here is from genome assembly GCF_019457755.1 of Venturia canescens. Taxonomy (NCBI): domain Eukaryota; kingdom Metazoa; phylum Arthropoda; class Insecta; order Hymenoptera; family Ichneumonidae; genus Venturia; species Venturia canescens. Next base: position 18,826,846 of record NC_057427.1, read on the forward strand.
CCGTCTTCTGTATGTGAGGCCAGAAGGTCATCTTTGTATCAAGGGTTACCCCAAGGTACTTGACTTCCCCCTTGGTCTCTGTCTCGTATGTCCCCACTGTCATGGGCTGTATCGTCTGTATACGTCTTCTCGTAAGAAGCGTCAGTTCCGTCTTTTCCGTTGCGAGTTGCAGTCCGTGGTCTGTCATCCAACGTCCAACTCGTCTCATGGTCTGTTTCAACTTCAACTGTACTAGTTCCGGAGATCGAATCTCGCCAACGCTGGTCTTGATAAATTTTTAATTAATTTTTCTTTTGAAATGATTTGATAATTGAGCTATAATTCTTAGAAACTCACTTTTTGACTCTATACAATATAAATTGAGTGTGACGAGTGAATTTTATTTGCTCTTTCACTCTGGCGACTCGATATAATCCAAATAAATTGTTTTCAGTGAGTAAATTCGCTTTTTATAAATTCTTATTCGCTCAAATTGAAAAATAAGAAATAATTCGAGAATAAATGAAAAATAATATGCAAATTTGTCTCGTTTGAGAATAAAGAAAACTTGCTTAAACTTGAATGAAAATTAATGAATTTGATCGGTTGAATGTCCACTCAGAAAGCAATTACTCGATGATGGAACAGAATCCACCCAGAGATCTTGAGACAGAACGAACCCGAACTGTCCCGGCCCTTCTGGCATGAAAAGGTAGGAGCCCTACCCAAGAATCTTGTGATCGAACGAAATCGAACGGCCACGGCCCTCTTGGATAGAAAAAGGATTGGAAATCTACCAGGAATCTTGAGACAGAACGGAATCGAACTGTCCCGGCCCTCCTCGATAGATCGGAAAATCTCACCTAAGAATCTTGAGTTTAAACGAAATCAAATGAACCCGGCCCTCTTAGCGTAAGGAGGAAAGGCGTTATTTTTGAATTCTGAGTGGGATAATAGCGATGTTATTTTTGCTCTTTGTTTTTAGAACTATTTTTATAATGAGCGAGCAATTCTATGTTTCTTTATTCTCGCTATTATGGCGAGTACACGCGGCGAAATCCGGAGGCAAGACTGGCTTTTGGTTATTGGCATGCGAGTCGAGCTCTCAAGGATTCGAGACGTGACTGGCTCTTTTTCTGCTCAGTGAGCGTTGTTTCTTTAGTGAGTCTAGCGTAGCGAGATTCGAGATGAGACTGGCTACCGGAGCTTCTGCGCTCGGGTTTTTATACGCTCTCGAACAAAGGAAATAATAATAATAATAACTCTTTTGGACTTTGTCCCTTTCTCTAATTTGCTGCGCGACTTAATCTCGAACCAGGGACTCCCACTCTAAATTCTATGATTGGTGCGCTAACTTCCCCGCGTGGGTCCTAATTGGCTGAGTCGAGCTGTAGTCACACTGCCGTTGTGCCCGTACATCGCACTCATTAAAACAAATTAAGCACTCTCAGCGCAAACGCAGCAATGGTGAAATATCGATGCTCCCGAACGAGCGCATCGACCCTCGATGTCAACATCGAAACTTCCAGAAGGAAATCTAGGTTATATTCGCACGAGAAGGGGGAACCCCCTAAATCTATAAAATTATCGACTAACCCAAAATTCGACAGTCTTTGACGAGAATTGTAACGATTGGTCTCAAGGCAATAAAACCTCGAATTTGTAACTTCTTAAATAAAATTATTGTTAACTTGTTGTAAAGTATCGAGTTGGAGTTCAGCTCTTTTGACCTAAATCCCTTAAATACTCGTCTTTGATAACTCGTCTTTTCGCGACGGTCTTCGCGGACACAACACTGCGCATGTGCAAGAATTTATTATAATTCAATAAAACAGTTTTTTGATCAATTTTAATTCATTTTATGACTTATTCTGTCCATAAGATTATTTTTATTCGATTTTATTAACTAATTTGTCGAAAGTCACGTTCTTGCACGTGCCTGTTGAATGTAGGTCATCGCGCATGCGCACTGTGCACGCTCAATCGAAGTTTTCTTAAAAATTTAAATGATTTTGATTTGAAATTTTCACCAAATTGTTCAAAATACGTTTCTCTAATGATCCGCATTAATTTTCTGAACAAGAAAAGGTTTGTTTAATTAAAATTGAATAAAATCAAGAACTTTGAGAATCTAAGGAATTTTGTGAAAGCGAAATTGAGTTGGCAGAGCTGAGCGCTCCGCTTCCCGAGCGCCGCTTCGCGAAGTGACAGTTTTCCAACATGGCCGCCGATGTAAACACTCGTGCGTGCCATGTCGTGGAAATAAAGTGTTTGAGATTGTGTTTCGCTTCAGTACATTTGTGACATAATTTTTTCGCAATCCTTATTCTGTTTCCTTTGAATTTTCAACGGGAGTTATTGCGAGAAAAAAAAGTTTGTTCATTATAACATCAAACGTTCTTTCCAACCAGAAAAAGTATGTAGTGCAATTATATCAAAGAAAAAACACGCGTAAAAATGTGTAAATGAATTCAAATAAATTTTTTAAAATTTTCCTCAAGTAAAGGTGTCTAATTCAACGTATTGTTGTCATATTTTTTTTCATTTAGTTTGGCTGTGCCATTTGGTTCCTTTTTTTCACCTCCTTAGATTACAGTGCATCCTTCTGTTCATTCTCTAGAAAATATGTATGTTGTGTATTTTTATTTTCTTACATTGATTTCATCCAAATTATTTATAAATTTATAACGAAAAGTTGTCATGCGATTGCTTGTTTATACACACGAGTTTTAAAAACGTATTTGGGCTGAGTAAATGCATAGATATTCACTTGAATTGTTACATGGAGAATTTGGGAATTTATTTCAATAAGTCATTGAGTGCCTACTATTTGTGATATAAAAATTTGTATCTTCACAATGTAATGGATTCCTCTAAAGTTTGACAATGTGATGAAGTGACATGAATATTGAGTATTTCCATGCCATGTTTGTGATTGCCATTATGGGTTGAAAAATTCGTGTCTGTAAGTGTTTGGTCTGCGTATAACCATAGAGACATACGAAATTACACCATTTCCCTGGCTGATCGCGATACCGTATCGTTTAGTACATTTTTAACTGAAAAGTTGCGGTATCGATACCGATTCCACAGAAAACAGTATTGATACCGTGACAAAACGGTATACTGTAACGATACACTCGCGCGACGGCCCGAGCCCGTCGAAACTAACGAAACTTCGAGATCTTTAGATCGCGGACGAAAAACATCGCGACGACTACGCACGCCGGTAACAGGTGGCGGCCATCTTAGGCCGGTATGCAAGGACCCGAGTAGGGCAACCGACACCGCTCTGAACTACGCCGCGCCGTATTATTACAAAAATTATTTCTTTTCGCATTTTACTATTTTAAGACGCGTGAATGCGTAAATACGATCAAAATGATCGCAAAAATAACACGAATTAAAAAAAAATGATCACAAGTCAAATCAATGTAACAAAATTAAATTAATAATGAAAAATGTAAAAATCCACTGCAACGCATGCGCGGGGAGAGCGTTAATGGGCTATAGGACACGTACGTGACGTTTAGCAAATATAACACCGGCACACAAAAAAAAAGTGGTAAGTACCTAGAACCGGACCCATCAATCTCTACGTATTTTGGCCCGCTGAATCCGACTCCGGGGTTAGATTGGCCAATATACCTCCAAAATTTTTAGTAAACTCCAAAAAACCGCAAATATTGCGGAAAATCGCTGTTAAGAGCATAATAAAAGTTCTCTTCGCCTTATGCGGGGGTGTTTTTCATGTAATTTGACGCGCTGAATCTGAATCGAGGGTTAGATTGACTGATACACCCCCAAAATTTTGAGTAAATTCCAAAAAACTGCTAAAATTGCGGAAAATTGCTGTTAAAAGCATGATAAAAGTTGTCTTCAACCTTACGCGGGAGTGTTTTTCATGTAATTTGATACGCTAAATCTGAATCGAAGGTTAGATTGACTGATACATCTCCAAAATTTTTAGTAAATTTCAAAAAACCGCAAAAATGACGGAAAATTGCTGTTTAAAGCATGATAAAAGTTGTCTTCGACCATAATCGGGGGTGTTTTTTTATGTAATTTGATGCGCTGAATCTGAATCTGGAGTCAGATCGGCTGATATACCCGCAAAATTTTGAGTAACTGTAAAAATCTGTAAAAATGGGTCAAAATCGGTAGCATGGGTAGAAGAAGAGTTTTATTGATCTAGATCGAGTACGCTCCTTTTGTATTTTGATGCGCTGAAACCGAAACCGGGCGTCTATTAAACTCGAACGTCTCCAAAATTTTGCTTCCATGGAAAAAACCGGCTAAAATTGTTCTTTATGAATTCCGAGCAGCTCAGATCGAAAATAACAAAAAAATAGCAAAAAAACGTCAAAAATAGTTTTTTAAATGTTTTACATATGCATGATTCATCTTAAATTGTACACAAATAAAAAGATGTATATATTCTGTATGCAATAAACTAGAAACTGGGGAAAATTGTATAAAAAACTTGAATTTAAAACTATCGCAGGCATGATTGTTCTTTCAATTCTGCTTAATTGATTTTTTTTCACTTTCCACAATAATATGAGAATAATAAAATTTTCATCTATCTTAAACCGTCCTTCTCTTGTAACGGATTCTTTTCTCTTCGAACGACCTATGCAGTGGGTTTCTCTTCCTATTTCTATCTTCTCTTCCTCTTTCTCTCTTTAGCGTCCAGCAAAAATCTGCCATCATATTGATATTCCACCTTCCCTGATACCGATTTTCCATTTCGCTGATGTCTTGATGAAATCTTTCTCCTTGTTCTTCACTTAGATCTCCAAGGTTTTCAGGAAAGTAGTCGAGGTGGGAGTGTAGAAAATGCAGCTTGAGATTCATCAAGCAATCCAAGTTTCTAAAATTTTCCAACAACTCTTCAACTAAATCCTGGTAATTGTCAATTTTCTCATTTCCCAAAAAGTTCTGAGAAACGTTTTTGAAACTTTGCCATGCTGCCTTTTCAGTATCGTTCATTTTTTTAATGAAATTTTTGTCGCCAAATAAACTACGAATTTATGGTCCACCAAATATACTCTCCTCTAATTTCGCATCACTCATCGCGGGAAGCTTTTCTCTCAAATACTGGAAACAATCGCCATCTTTGTCCAGAGCTTTGATATACTGCTTTATAAGACCAAGCTTAATGTGGAGTGGTGGTAGCAGATATTTCGAAGGATCGATCAATGATGTTCTTATGATAGTGTTACGGACTAGAACGAAGTTTGTTCTTGTTAACCACCCTTTCTGAACATAGTGTTTTTTTTCTGTCTCTACTGTCCCATAAACATAAAAAGAATGGATTTTTGTGAACCCCGATTGTTGATCTAAAAGCAGTGTTGCAATTTTGAGATCACCACAAATTTGCAATTCAAGTTCCGAATACTTTATTTTCTCCAATACCAATTGTAAATTTTCGTAATTTTCTTTCAGCTTCGTCCGCACCTAACCTTAAAAATTTTCGGCATTCCGTTGCACGGAGTTCTCGGATCGATTCGGTGACGTCTCGATCCCATAACATGTGGATGGGAGGTTACCTCTACCCTGTAGATGCTCGGACTCTCGGAAAGATTCGGCGACGATTCGATCCCATAGCACGCCGTCTACATCCTACCACTTTCATTTTTTTTCCTTTCTTATTGTTTGAGGAGGATTAAAAATTTATCCAATTATTAAGAATTAAATTCTCATTTGAAAAATGTTGACCGAAGTGGTCCAGACAGGGAGATCTAAACCAATTTAGAAAAATAATCATCCAAGAGGCGATAGATAGTACTAGAATTTATATCGAGCCGAGAAACAAGATTAAGAATTTGTAAAAGCGAAAAATCCTCTTGGATTTATTTGATTTTAAAGCGAGCATAACAGGACATCGGAAAAATCGATTCTAACGAATTATAGCACGAAACATTGAATCGAGAGTTTTTTAAGTTTGAGGCGTATCAAAAAAATTAGAACAAATGAGACCATTAAATTTAAAAATTGTTTTTTTCTAATTACTATTTTTTATACAATTAAATTCCGAAAATTGAGAAATTAGAAATTATCTCAGACAGAGAATTTACAACGTTTTCGGGTCTTTCGGGTCTTTTTCTCGCTAGACCCGATTAAACAAAGCAAGACAGTTTAAAACAAAAAATACAAGATTGTTTTAGAAATCAGCGGGCCAAAGCGCGAAATTTCTTTTATGTTGTCAGAATTCGGTAAATTATCTGAATAAAATTGATTATTTTATTTTTTTACTAAAAAACACGGTGTTTGCGTTTCCTTCATACCTGCTCCTTATTATCAAGGTTGCTCGAACCGATGCGTGGCGGCGTTCAAGCCAGGTCGGCAAGAGCGTTTCGTTACAATACATACCTATATTCGGCATCGATACGGAAACTTTTCGGTATGATTACCGATTCAGAACCATATATGTAATACTTCTATATTGACAGCGGCCCCTAAAACGTGACGAGAACATTACGGTGCAGACAATATCGCTCTCTCGCTCACGGCTCGTCACTTTCGCTTGCAATACGTAAGCGCGAATGATAAGTGGGAGTGCGCACCAGCTGTATTGAGTATATGGAAATCCGTCATTCCTTGACTACGCCATTGCATAGCCATTGCCAGTTAAACAGTGAGGTGCTGTGAGGTTATGAGTGCTCGGATTTTGGAAATTGAAAACGTGTTTTGAATGTCGACACAAATTGAATAAAAATGGTTTATGTTTGTTATTTGTGTAACCGTAAATCCTCGCGAAACGATAACATTTCATTGCATAGGTAAGTACACTTTGAAAATTATATAAATGAGCATTACGTATTGATATTCTCTATTTTCTACTTTTTTGTCCGCAGGTTTCCAAAGGATCCAAATCTGTGTCAAAGATGGAAACAAACTTGTGGATTTACTGAAAAAGATGATGTGTCGCATATTTACATCTGTTCCGCTCATTTTTCTACGGATAATCTTGAAAAAGTGGATGCGTTTCGACAGTCAAGAATTCGTTTAAAAACCGGAGCAGTGCCATTGATATCCGTTTCTGTCACAACTCCTACTCCTCTTGCATCGTCTCATAATATGCAAGATAACACAAGTGTTCAGAGTTTGGAAGTCGCTATGGAGATTGACGCTACTGAATCTGCAGAAAATCGTGTTTCTTGTTTGACAGAAATAGCAGTAAATAACGATGAAAAAATATCACGTGAGATATGAATAATATATGACTTATTATAAATTAATAGCATGTTTTATATAAATTTTTATATTTTTCACAGAGCTAGCCTCAAACGAAATGGACATGACTGAACAACATCAGTATGCTAAACAACGCTTGATCTCGGAAAACGCGTCACGTAAGATATGAGTAACATATTACGTATTATAAATGTGTAACATACTTTATATGTATATCAATATTTTTTACAGATTTGGCCTCAAGTAAATTACGCACCCCTCCAAAACGACGATTTGCTGAACCACGCTATATCTCGTAAATTAGCACACCTGATTTTTCAACACCCAAAAGAGCTCGGCGGGTTTTAAAACTAGTAAAAGAGACAGATTACAAGAAATGTAAAACTATAAAGAGGCTCCAGGACTAAGTTCTGCGTTTGAAGAAACATATCATCTCTTTACAAGATTTAGTTACACATTTAACCGATAAAGGGCTCATGACCGAGGAAGCTAGCGATAATTTATTGGTAACGTATAGTTTAAATTGAGGAGTAGTACTTTAAGTGGTTAGGAATAGTCCAAAGCGTGAAAAAATGAGTCTTTTTAATCATTTTTGTGGGCAGTAATTAAAATCATTTTATAAAACTAATAATAAAGTTATTATGTTATATTTTGAGGAGGTAGATTTAAGAAGGGTAAGAAGGGAGGAGCGATGATCCCATGTCAAAAGCATAGGAAATTTTAAAAAGCTTAGAATTTAATCAAATTTGGTGAGCATATTCAAGTATTTTATATAAAATTTGTATATAAATTTAATTGGGAGAGCGGTTGGTCTGATGGACAAGGACTCGGGCCCGCAATCTGCGGGTCCCGGGTTCGAATCCCGGCCAAGACACCAATGAAAATTGAAAATATTTTCAAGTGTTTTCTACTGTGATCCCGGGTGGTTCGGACTCCACCTTGATAAATCCACGGCCAAACACCTCTCTGTGATGTATGTGCGGTCGGTGTACGGCTTCGGGGGCCTCCCGTGGACGGTTCTCATCGTGCGGTGATGGCCCTCTAGCCGTGCACTGGCTGGCGCAATGTACCACAGTAGAGGAGGTGCATGTTTAAGCACCTCTGGTGGGAGCGCTTGAGCGTACTCGCACTGCCATCCGAGGGGATCAACCAAGTACCGGCTGTATCGGCAAGGTTTTCTGCAGTTTCCCTTCGCTCACGGTAAATGCGATACAGTGGGGAGTAAGTCGGCTGCAGCCGCAACGGGCGGGGGAAAAAAATGTGGAATGGGGACAAGGGGGGAAAAACGTAAAAACCGAGAAGGTATACGAGTGGAAAAATTAATAAAAAAAAAAATATATATATATATAAATTTAATTACTATAAACTAAAATTCATTGAAAGTACTCATTTTTCCACGACTCACTACTCTTAACCCCTTGAAATATTACTATTGAAATTATAAAGTACATTTGACGATAAGATAATTTTGTACATTGCAAGAAAATGAAGCTGTATTGTCAGCAACAACAATATGCCCAAGAGGTTATTCTTTATATGTATATGTAGTAACGTAGATTTTCCCCGCAAGGGTACGATCCCGTCCCTTCTCAGCTCACCCGCTCCTTCCCGTATGACTCTCCGGCTGCGAGAATGAACTGGGCGCCAGGTACAAAGTACCGTCGAATCAATCGACTTTATTTTCGTCGATTCTCGCGATCGTAACGCAACGTAAAACTAGAACTTAGAGTACACGAGGGGAACGAATGACCGAGGACGGTCCGACTACTCAGCTCATCTGAGATACAAAAGGTAGAGGGGGGATCCTTGGGGAAAAGTAGCAATTCACAACGCAAAGCAAATAATCGACACAGACAGAAGATTCAGAAAAGATTAACAATTTATTCACAAATTCGTCAAATAAACAAAGGTACAAGAAAAGATGAATATTCGCGAGATGGAATTCTATATAAAATAAAAGTTGGGAAGAAAATTTAATTTACGGCTCGCTAGAATCGCATGGCCAATACGTATTGGACGACAACGCGGTTTCAGTGCGCGGCTTACTCGAATTCGTCAGGTAATTCAGGTAATAGGTAATCGCATCGTAATTTTGCGGGTGTTGTAGGTAACCGACGACCGACGCTCTGGCATTGTAGATAAAAATAATCAACAAGCTGACGAGCAGATGCCTTAGGTAACAGGTAAAAGGTAACCAACGCCAGAATAACCGGTGTCTTAGGTAAATTCAGGTAAAAGGTAATCGACACCAGGTAACTCTAAAGTAAATTCGTGGGGCGTCATAGGCAACATAGGCAAGGTAATTGACGCTAGGTGACCCTAAAGTAATTCGCGAGAGCGTCATAGGCAACATAGGCAAGATAATTGACGCTACGTAATTCCCTAAATGAGTTCTCGACCACAAGAAAAACTCGAAGATACGAGACGAAAGGTAATCGAAGGTAATAGTGAAGCGAATTTCGGCTAAGCGCGAGGTGACACCGAAATTCCCGAACGATCAGTACAGTAATACGAGGGTAGCGGCGTTATACGATAAAATAAATCATAGAAACTAATAGCAAGATAACCTTTGAAAAGGTAACATAGGTAACGGAAGAGTGCCGTGAGATAATTCGCCATAAAGAGACGCAAAATGATACGACCGTCACGAAATAGAGAAAAGGAAATAAATACGAACGCAAAAGGAACGGCTGAAAAATACGCAATAAAAAAGACAGAATAAATCGCCGTAACAATAAGTGCGAGAGAGACAGAGCGAAAACATCGCGCGGACGACCGTGCTCGCTAGAGCCTCAACGCGTGCAAGGAGAGAGAGAAACGTAGCTGCGTGGAATATTCTAGCGCGTACTACCAAAATTCGATATCAAAATTCGACATTACAAAACCCAAACTTCATTAATTAATGCGCAATAGAATTACGTCAAATGAACTATACTGAATGGATCCAAATTAATGTCGAATCGATTAGTGGAGCTGAGCCGCAAAAACTACAAAATTTGGGAACACGGGAAGTATCGGCCGCAATCTCGCTCGAAACTTCGACACACATATTCCCCAAAACGCCAAATAAACCGGAACTAAATTCCGAAAACTCAAAATGCTCAACTCCATTAATCATACGGGGAGAAAGAGAAAGGGCTTACCGAGGCACCAGCTCGTCGCACGCCGAAAGACAAAGGAACCTCGATGATTGGGAGGTATTGGTGACTCGCCGGTGAGGTGATCGGACGAAGACTCCCAGTGCGAACGAGCAGTCCTCCAGATTCAGCGTTCTCCTCACCACTAGGTCCATGCACGACAGCGCTCATGCGCTAGGCGCGAACTAGAGTACGGACTCTTTGCTCGCGCTTTCGCGAGAAATTCAAAGCAATGGAGCGTGTACGGAGGATAATCCCGTCACGCTTCTATACCCAATATCGCAATAGTTACATTTCTGCTGCTCTCGCCTCTCTCGCTCACTCGAAACACTCCTCTCGACTAGATGACCGTGATCCGGGTGTCTCTCCTCTTGAGGATCCGGCGGGCAGCTCTGAAAGGCTGAGGGGAGGCCTCCCTCACGACTCCGGATGTCGCAGTGGGCCTACAACGATAAGCCACCTCGCAAGAATAGCACCTCGCCTCCAGAAAACTCCCCCAGACCCCACCTGACGAGGCGCCGGTTTACACGGACTGTGACACCCGAATTCACGGTATTACGGGCGGTGCAACTCTGGGTTGCTACGGCGGGAAAGACACGGGTGGCGTTCAATAAATGGCCTATGCCAGCGTGCTCCTTCAACCGCCCGCAGGTCGAGAATGTTCTTCGGTACTCGAAGAGGGCGTGAGAGGAATGATTCTCGAGAGCGAGATCAGCTCGAACAGTAGGAAAGTAACGCCAAATTAATAATGCTTGCGGGGCCAAATGTGGTAACGATAACACCAAATCTCTCAAGAACAAACGAAATAGTCAAAAGGAAACTTCATTAAAACTCAAAATTAGGCAATCCAAAATTCTCTCTTCTCGTTGCCCACGGAGATAAAAGGTAACGGTTATTAGACTTAGTAAATTGTCGCTTAAAAGGTACTAAACGCGATTCTTAAAATAAAACTTATAATTACGTGACGGTGAGTCTCGTTCTGACCAACACCCGACGAGTCGAACGGCGTCAAAATGGGCCGTAAACCCGGTCCACTGGTCGACACGATTCGTACGAGTGGCGGGGCAAAAATGTCACGTCACAATGTATATAATATTTTTATTTTTATATGTAATATCTGTTCTCTAAGCATACACCTATCGATTCATGTACGCTAAATAGTCTTAACTTTTTATTAGGTCACATATGAATGAAGTTACTGTAAAGTCGAACAATCGGAAAAATTTGAAATCTATTAGTGTTCTTTTACAATAATATCGTGATAAAATTTTATAACTTTTTCAACAAGCAATATCATTGCAAAAAAAGTTTTGAAAAAAGAAATTAATTTATTTTTCTATTTGAATGTCATAAATTTCATTTATGCATAATGTCGCACGTCGTATATAATAATTATGTATAATGTGTAATGATGTAGCTATACCAGATAGAAAAGGAACGACAGATATGTATGATATTATTTTATTACCTTTGATTAGTTATACTCTTATCAAGAGACGCGGTAGCGGCTCGACGCCAAGTATTAAAAGGAAAAACTGCAGCGCAAAAGAAAAGCCAGCGCGAGCCCTGCCGCTACTCTTATATACGCGAATATGCCGGTTTTATGACGTCACAAAATTTTCAAATGGCTCTCACAAATAAACCATTTCATAAAAGAACTTGAAAATTTGTGACGATTTTTTTTCGATTTTTCTCTTTCCATTGGTCTTTGTTGCAAGTAAATCCGTCCAGTAGATCCTGAGATATGTAACGTTAGTGATTTAAAATCCATCATTTCGGGATTTTCATTTTCTTAGAGACAGAGGGGCGTAAGTTACGCTTGTTTACATTTGGACTTACGTCCTTTGCACGATTTCTTACTTTTGTCACACTCTACGTCACGCACTACGCTGAACGCGGCTACCCCCTCTCCTTCTGCGTCGCCGAGCGAGAGAGACAGAGAATGGGCGCACAGCGGGGGCAATACCAGCTCCTGGTTTGCGCATAAAATATGTATATAATTATATAATATATATTTTATTTATTAATATTAATTAATAATAAAATATTATTATAATAAATATTTTATTATAATTAATATATAATATAATATATATATATTATATTATACAATATATAATAAATAAAATGATAATAATATAATAAAACAAAAAAATTGAATAATACGAATAACATTAAATAATAAATAATAAAAATAAAAAAATATAAAATTCTGGTCGACGCCGCTGGATTTTTCGAGGATGTCTAGGGCGATAGATCATGGGTTTTGGAGGACTAGGTTTAGGTACATTCTATCGCGAATTTCGATTTCTAGGTGGACGACCCCATAGTTTTTTATGTCCAGATATATTCCTCCATGGTTTTCGCGATCGAGGTTGACGGCTCCACAGGTTTCGATGTCCAGGTATGTTTCTCCATGGTTTTCGTGGTCTCGGATAATTCCTCTATGGGTTTCGATGTCTAGGTATATTCCTGTATGGTTTCTGATGTGCAGGTGTATTTCTCCATAGTTTTTAATGTCCAGGTGTATTTCTCCATAGTTCTTGATGTCTAAGGTATATTTCTCCATGGTTTTCGTGGTCTAAGTTTGTCTCTTCATGGTTTTTGCGGTCGAGGTCGATGGTTCCACAGTTTTCGATGTCTAGGTCTGTTTCTCCATGATTTTCGTGGTCTAGGATAATTTCTCCATGGGTTTTGATGTCTAGGTATATTCCTTCATGGTTTTCAATGTCTAGACGTGTTCCTTCATGGTTTTCGTGGTCTAGGTATATTCCTCCATGGTTTTCGATGTATGGATATGTTTCTCCATGGTTTTCGTGGTCTAGGTACATTGCTCCATGGTTTTCGTGGTCTAGGTAGATTCCTCCATGGTTTTCGTGGTTCAGGTATATTCCTCCAGAGTTTTCGATGTCTGGATATGTTTCTCCATGGTTTTCGTGGACTAGGTAGATTCCTCCATGGTTTTCGTGGTCTAGGTATGATTCTTCATGGCTTTCGCAGTCGAAGTCGACGGCTCCACAGTTTTCGATGTCCAGGTATATTCCTCCATGTTTTTCGTTGTCCAGGTATATTCCTCCATGGTTTTCAATGTCTAGGCATGTTTCATCATGGTTTTCGTGGTTCAGGTATATTCCTCCATGTTTTTCGATGTCTGGGTATGTTTCTCCATGGTTTTCGTGGTCTAAGTTGATGGTTCCACAGTTTTCGATGGCTAGGTCTGAGTTTCCATAGTTTTTGTTCTCTAGGTATATTTCTTCATCATTTCCGTGATCTAGGTCGATGACTCCATACTTTTCGATGTCTAGGTATGTGTCTACATATTTTTCAATGTCTAGGTATATTCCTCCATGGTTTTGGATGTCCAGGTATATTTCTTCATAGTTTTAAATGTCTACGTATGTTTCTTCATGGTTTTCGTGGTCCAGGTATATTCCGTCATGGCCTTTGACGCTAGGTCAACAATTCCATAGTTTTCGATGTTTGGTTATGGTTCTCCATGGTTTTCATGGTCTAGGTCGACGGTTCCATTGCTTTCGATGTCTACGTCGACAGCTCCATGGTTTTCGATGGCTAGGTATATTTCTCCATGGCTTTCGTCGTCCTGGTATGTTTTTTTCATGCTTTTCGAGGTCTAGATCAACGGCTCCGTAGTTTTCAATGTCCAGGTATGTTTTCCCATTGTTTTCGTGGACTAGGTTGACGACTTCATAGTTTTCACTATCCCGGTCGATAGCTCCATAGTTTCCGATGTTAAGGTGAATTTGTCCATGGTTCCCGATATGAAAGTCAATGGCTCCATAGTTTCCGATAGTGTGGTGAGTTTTTCTAAGCTTTTCGATATCTAGGTCGTCGGCTCTATAGTTTACGATGTCTAGTTTGGCGACTATACGGTTTTCGATGCCTAGGTGGATGCCTTCGTATTTTTCAATATATATTCGACAATTTTATATTTCCCGATATTTAGGTAAACGGTGCAATGGTTTACGATATATTTCCTCATAGTTATCGATATCTAGATCTGCGCTTTAATAGTTTGCATTGACGAGGCAGGTTCAGACGTTACAGAAGACCATTAAAAAATTATCACTGGACACCAATAACCATAAAGCTGTGGTCTTAGACATTGAATACCATGGAAACATCTCCTTGGACATTGCAAACCATTGACAGTATCCATGTCAACATGGAATCCATGAATGAAAAGAAGATAGTTTCAAAAATCATTTTTCCAAGTAAACAAGTGGAGCTTTTCAAAAAAAGGAATAGAAAATGAAAATATCATCCCATTGCATAGGAATTTCCCAATCTTTCATTGGAAAATTCGATTTGCTGAATGGATAATCAAAATCGTCACCATTATTGCTTGTAAAAGGTTTCAACTCACATGAACATAACCGCACAGTTTTCGTCCGTCTACATAGAATAATTGGCTGTGTCGATTGCTTTTGGCACATAGAGAAAAGCACTCAACTTGAAACAAATCGTTTTAAAAATTTTCGTCGAAGACGAGGAATGTATTTTTTTTCTTAAGTAAATATTGTCACGCCTCTAAAAAATAAGCTAAATTAGAAAAAAAAATAATTGACAAAGTAAAAAAAGAACGCCAATTATTAAAAGGTCGCGACCGTAGTTTCCAATAATTTTCTATATTTGCATTATCAATAAAAAACTTCAAAATATAAAAAAAAATGAGATCGTTTTCTGAAGTTGATAAATATAGTGAATGAAATACGATTCCTATATAGTTGTCACGTCTCGCAAAAAGAAGTGAAATCAGTAAATATTAAAACTTCAAAAAGTAAAATAGGCACGCCAAGTATTAAAAGGTCGTGACCGTCGTTTTAAATGATTTTCTATATTCGCATTGTCAATAAATAAATTTTAAAAAATGTTTAACTGAGAAAAAATATGAGATCTATTGTAACATATACAGTGAATGAATTACGTTTCCTGTAGGAATTCTGAATTTTGGAAATAAAAAAAAATGAGATCATTTTCTAACGTAGCCAAGTACAGTGAATGAATTAAGGTTCTTGTGGAATTCATTCGTGTACACTTTTAGCCTTAATCCCTCACTTATTCAGAAAAATTGTCCAGCAAACGTCACAGAGCAACAAAGGTTTCTCGAATGATTCTGCAATTATTAAGAGATTATCATCTGTTTTTATGCTAGCTCGGGTTATAAACTTAAAACAGTTTACGCGTACAAGTGCATGCATTGTATCTATACGATGAACTGCACAAATTCATTTTCAACATTACACACAAGCTTGGCGTGCATGGTTTTCAATCGGAAGCTCGGCGAAGGAATGCCTCATCCGTCCATATATTTGAAGAAAACTTGATGATCCTCTCATGTAATTGTTTTTTAATTTGCCATCCCTTTTCCATCCAACTATTTTATTGAGTAGTTCGACGTGAGATCCCGCGCTGTGTCCACAAAGAAAAATATCTATTCTTGACTAGTTTGACTGATAAATTCATTACTCCAAATGTTTCGTATTCAACGCGTTTTCTTTTCTCAAATCAATGTTTACACAGCTTACTTCTTTGTTCATCCATTTCAATACTTGTGTAATTCATCCAATCATCTGCCCATTTGGTAAAAAAAAGAGTGTACGGACAAACGAGTGAAAGTGACGCGTGGATAAATTAAAATGCGTATGGGCATGAAAGAATGGCCGTATCTATCCGTACAAGATAAAGGCATATAAAGGGATTGATTGATTTCATTTCTTTATCCGTTCGTTTAATTGTTCAATTTTATCCACAAATTTCACCCATCTGTATTGTTTACCAAATCATTATATAACAGGGCCCCTCTTATTTTATTGGGGGATCGGTTTTTTTCACACTCGTTCATACAATTCTAATTAATTATTGTTTTCATAGTAAATTTGAACAATTGTCTCTTCCCGAGCTTCCGATTGAAAACCATGCACGCCAAGCTTGTGTGTAATGTTGAAAATGAATTTGTGCAGTTCATCGTATAGATACAATGCATGCACTTGTACGCGTAAACTGTTTTAAGTTTATAACCCGAGCTAGCATAAAAACAGATGATAATCTCTTAATAATTGCAGAATCATTCGAGAAACCTTTGTTGCTCTGTGACGTTTGCTGGACAATTTTTCTGAATAAGTGAGGGATTAAGGCTAAAAGTGTACACGAATGAATTCCACAAGAACCTTAATTCATTCACTGTACTTGGCTACGTTAGAAAATGATCTCATTTTTTTTTATTTCCAAAATTCAGAATTCCTACAGGAAACGTAATTCATTCACTGTATATGTTACAATAGATCTCATATTTTTTCTCAGTTAAACATTTTTTAAAATTTATTTATTGACAATGTATAATTATACTCCTTAAAATTATTTAGAATATGATGCCCCAGCATGTCAAGCAATTAATGATGAAGAAATTACGCTGTGGTCGAGTTGGTGGTCAAAGTGGTGGACTGTATACCGAAGAATTACGTCGTTTTGCCTTAACTTTGCATTTTTATTCACCCAAGGCATACAATTATGTGCGAAAAACATGGGATAAACTTTTGCCTTCTCCGACTACCATAAGATCGTGGTACAGAGGAGTAAATGGGTTACCAGGTTTTACGAAAGAAGCATTAGATGCAATTAAGATGCGAGCGTTACAAAAAACATTGTCGTTAATCTTACTATTGATGAACTGTCTATAAAAGAAGAAGTTATTTATCACAATGGACAGTTTCATGGTGGCGTTGATTGCGGAAACTTAGATAATGAACCTGGCAAAAAGTCATCAGAAAATGACAACGTTGAGAAAGCTAAAAGTGCACTTACTTTTATGGCAGTGTCTTTAAACGAAAACTGGAAAGTCCCTATAGGCTACTTTTTGATATGAGGGTTAAGTAGTCGCGAACGCGCTGATTTATTAAAACTGGCATTGGAAACTTTGCATGATCTATGCGATGTCTATTCAATAACGTTTGATGGCGCATCTACAAATATATCTATGTGCGAAAAGCTAGGTTGCAATTTCACATATGGACCCGATTTTAAGCCATTTTTTATAAACCCAGTGACATCTGAACCATGTTACGTATTTTTGGATTTTTGTCACATGATCAAATTAATTCGAAACACGTTGGCTGATTGGGAAGCTTTAAAAACCTCTGACGGTAGAGAAATTCGTTGGTCTCATATTGTTCAATTGTAGAAGTTTTCATGCGATGAGGTCCTCAAACCTGCCAATAAACTGACTAAAAAACACATATATTATAAAAATAACAAAATTAATGTAAAATTAGCCATACAAACTTTAAATGAAAGCGTCAGCAAATCATTGGTATTCTTAAATCATTTTCTAGATCAGAGCGTACAAAAACAATTTTCGAACGTTACTCACACTGCAGAGTTTTGTTTGAATATTAATAACATGGGTGATATGCTCAATTGTAAAAATGTTTTTTCAAAACATGAATTCAACAAACCTCTAAATGACGAAAATTACTCGACATTGAAATCCCATGCAGAATTCTTTGAAAAGTATATAAGTTCTTTATGTACGTATGAGGGAAAAGGTATCTTAAATACTGGTCGCTGTACGGGCCTCTTAGACATGATTGTATGTTTGAGAAACATGTTTCCATTATTCGATAAATTGAAATCTTTGAAATCTAGACAAGCCCTGATTTTTATTTGGATAAACAATTTAAACAGAAAGTATTGGGCCGGACAAGTACTTTTAACACATATTTAAACATAATTTGTATCGATCCAATCGACGTCGAATTTTGTGAATAATACCAGAGGATCCTGAAAGTCTGAGAAGAATCGATTGTCTCTGCTGCCACCATAGAGTAAGAAATGACTAGCTTTCATGTGATTTTTTTGGATTTAAAAGCTTTTTAGAACAATTTAATAATGTCAAAATTTGGAGTTACTAATAAACTACTTGTCCACCGATTGATATCATAAATTTTAGTGCTGCACGTAACTCAAATGGTAACTTTTTTCAATTGATTAAAAAATACTTGGCCTCGAATTGATATAATGAATTTTAATGCTGCACGTAAATAAGATGATTTTTTTTTCAATTGATTTAGCTGTTCGAATCAAATAAGAAGAAAGAGGCATCGGTTTCTAAGTTTTTTTTATGGATGGAATTATCAGCAAACACGACACCATCAATGTACTTGTCCCAACCTTTTTTTCCCTAGGGGAAGTTTATGGTTTGATATCACGTCTTTTTTCTCGAAGGTTCCTTATTTATGTTTTGACGACTATATAATTTTAATTTTAATTTCTATGAATTATTTACGATTTAATACTTATAACATTGGTTTCCACGAAAAAAGACCTATTTTTCGTCAAAATTGTACTGGAAATATTTCGTCACAGGTCTATCCTTGGACTTTGGCGATTTTTTTCCTGATTTTTGGAAATCATTTTCGTTGTGTGACTTAAGAAGTTTTTTTTTTCTTCCTTGCTCTTTTTATAGAATGTCATTGGCCCAAAAATTCTCTCACCCTTCATTGGTTGTGTTACGTCCCGAGAGGGAGGATTAAATGGGGACGCACAGTCGCCGATTTAGAGAGGCAGGGTGTACTTTCGAGTACCGCTGCCGGTGAGTCTTCCTTGGGACTAGTGCGGCGCTCGAGGACACACGTTATATTTTCAGGTATACGTGACCTTGTGATGATGCTGTGCTCGTGAATTAGAAGAGGTTTCTAATCACGGAGCGCTTTCGAAGGCTTCATGAACTAAGTGTATGCGATGATATTTTGTTCACTACAAAATATATTGATGAATTTATTGCTTGACTATTACACTTATTTGCACTTTGAAATTGAAATGTTTTTACTATGTACTTTTGAGTTAGCGATTATGACAGATTTCTCCTAAGTGGTTTGGATTAGAGAGGGAAAGTTCTGCGATCTTGAATGTTTCGAGGTTCGCTGCTAACTGCCTTAAAACTAGAGTCTTTTTGACTTGGTCGGAGTTAGAGGATGAGATGCATCTTGGGGGTTAGATGCTGTAGAGGGGATTTTTTCTATAAGGTTTTTCAGTTTGGATTGGTTAATAGGTCGTAAAGTGGGTCTTCTGACTTGGTGATTGGATTTGAATATGAGGGAGACTTTTCCGGAGATATGATTGGAGGAAAAGTCGTGCGAGGTTTTCTGAGGATTAGGGAAAGTGTGTTGAACGGAAATGATAAGATGTGCAGATGTTCTTCTTGGAAATGAGGGATGCGTTTTCGGGGCTCGTGGGAAACGTGGTTTTCGAAACGCAGCTTTGGAATCCGTGTGGGTCTGGAAAATGTTTACATTGGTGATAAAATTGGGGATAAGGAATATTTGGGAAAAGGACTTGGATATATTTTATATTTCTTGCGCCGGTCGTGTGTATTTATGTGGCGACTGAAAAAACGAATAACGTCTAGGGCACACGTGCGCTTGCGAGTGTTTCGAGAACCGAAAATTAAGGAAAAAAAAGGTCTGTGCGGATGGCGAGTCCCTCGCAGAATGTGTCGGTATGTGTTTATGTAGCTTGTTAGAGATAACCGGAATTTTCTAAGAGTATATTTTATGTTGAGTTATCTTACTGAATATGAATTTATTTATCAACGAATAATGATGTAAGTTTAGACTTGTAGATTTAAAACGAAAAAGTAAGGGGCGTAATGCTAGGACGTAACAGTTGCAACAAAATTTCTCTCACCAGGGATTGGTGATCATGAGGGCCAAGGGGCCTATGTTTGTAGCGGTTGGAGCACGCGCATACAGATCCGTTAAATCCTGAATGTGTTCGTAACTTTTGCATAATCTTAAGCCCGTGCAATGTTTTTTCTCAGAAATTACGACACCGATCATGCTGATTTTGGGCTCATTCGACATAGAACTTCTTAATTAGCTAAAAGTTCAATTTTCAAAGCCGTACATAACTCATGAGTTTCGCAATTAAAGAAAATCACATGCCAATTTTACTCCCACCACCGCGAATCGTTTTATTCAGAGAAAGTATAGTCTTGGCGAGAGCCTCAGGCCAGCAGATGACAGGGCTGTCAATGTACTCGTCCCGAGACTCTACTGAGTCTCTTGATGATGGCTGGATTCACTTGACAATACTTTCTTCTCGTCGTAATGATATTTCTTATATATTAGACCGATACAAGGTTACAGTGTGTGACAAAACGGACAAGGTACCAATCGCTGCTGTGGTCAAGCGTAGACTACTGTCCTTTGTCACGAATTTTGACTCGTTAGAAAATCTGGGGAGAGGGGTGAGGCTGAAGAGCCATCTCTCGCGATGTATCGGGGAAAATCGTACGGGGTCGCCACATTGCCCAAATTTCGGTACTTACGTAAAGGCGCGTAATTTAACGGTAGTCCTTTTCTTAAGCGAAGGAGTCGACGATAGATTTTCCTGTCTCATCAAGTACATCAGAATAGGAGATGATCCTGAAAATTTAAGCCCGATTCGATCAAACCCGGCCGCTGGAGAACTTTTTGCAATTTCAAAAAGTTCAATTTTTTAATCATTTTCAAAAGATTATATTTGAATTACTATATCATTTAAGGATTTCATTCAAACGGCATTCTTTTCCATGAACGTCCTACTTTTAAAAGAAAAAATATATTAGTAATAAACTAAATCCGGCTCAGCTCTGACCTATCAACTAAACTAATGCATCAACAAAATTTTATTTATTTATTTTTTTAATTCTCCTAAACCTACAGTTGCCGAAGTAGAAGGTTAAATAACTGCTGATATTTTTTGTGAGGGAGTATTCTGTTGATATCTACCCTTCTTTCCTCCAACTGCCCCGTTTTCGTAACTATGATAAAGCCATCCAATGATGATTGATTTTCCAACATCGCTATGTTTACATAGCTGTCATTTTTTTTCCAAACTTCGATTTTCTTCAAATTTACAAGAAAGTTGCTCTGCTGTATCCCAAAAATGCCCTGAAAATTTCAACTTGGAGTTCGAGCTTGGATCCGAGTTATGAATTTTCGAATATCCCGAAAATTACACTGTAAAAAATATTTTTTGCGAATGGTATCACATATGTCAAATGAATCATTTATGTTTTATTATGAGAAATCGAAACCTGATTTAACTATTTCATGTTATGATTGTCACTGCTTATTTAAGTGGAGCATGAAGTATATATTCCACTTTTCTTCAAATAGTGTGCGTATGATCGTAACGCTCTTAAATTTGTATGTAAACTTCCACTTGAATTATCCACTGGGGCATGGATTCAGCATCAAGATTGCTTCAACGAGGACTGAACGATTCTTGGAGCTGGCTATATATAGTAATGGATGATCAAAGCTAATGACGGAAAGTCTATCCACGTGATATTAATTATAAAAACAAACAGTCCAGCAGAATGACATAACGGCCTTCCTCTTCCAGTCATTAATAAAGGGAAATATTTAGGCATGCATCTTAAGCGAAGGCTAATTTTCACAGCAACAAAAAAACGAAGGAGTTGGACCTCCGACTATGGAAAATGAAAGCTGATAGACAAGCTAAAAAACTGATGCTTCTCAAAGCACAAGCTCCTTTACCATTTTTTATCTTCCATCGAAATTA
This sequence comes from Venturia canescens, assembly GCF_019457755.1. Lineage (NCBI taxonomy): Eukaryota > Metazoa > Arthropoda > Insecta > Hymenoptera > Ichneumonidae > Venturia > Venturia canescens. The sequence goes on from NC_057427.1 coordinate 18,848,748, forward strand.
TTTTTATTCTCTTGAAAGAGCATCACGAATAGAAAGTATACAGGATACAGGTGGTGATAAGGTACGGCGGAGCCGTAAGAGCCCAGTCTCGTGATCTAGCCTGAACGAAAATGATAAAAGAAGTAAAAAAAAGTGTAATGAAAAAGGACAGGATAGGGGAAACGAAGGGATGTGATTTTAAAACTTGAGAGGGCAACGATGTGAAAGACTATGAGGGAAGGGACAATCAGATAAAGAAGGGCGATATGAGGACAGAGTTGCAGGAAAAAGTACGATAAGACGCCAAGAGAGGCACATAGAAAGAAAAAGCGAGAGGATAGAAAGTGAGACAGAGGTGGCTGAGGGGCTGGTATTGATCCTGGGAAACTCGCGCCATTCTGTGATCCCCGCCTCGCTCTCCCCTTCCCTTATCACCAACATTTCGTCTGATTCCTCTCCGCGGTATTCTAAAGTCTTTCTTTCTCTCCAAAAAAATATAGATATCAATTAAAGTATTACCTTTATATATCTTATATATATATATTAGGGTGGTCCTTAAAAGGGGTGTTTTCGAATTTCTTTGCTCCTAGGGGCTCAGATCCTTCCAAATTAATAAAAAATAATTCCCTGAAAATTTGAGCTTTTAATATGAACTCTAAGATTCTTATGGAAATAATATGGAAAAATTCCTTTCGTTCTTCAGTATTTCATAAGAGTTATTTAAGCTCAACGTTTAATTTTTTTTCTCATTATCAATATTATCAAGGATATTCATCAAATCCTTAGGGGAAAAAAGGTTGGGACAAGTACATTGATGCTTCCGTGTTTCCTGATCATATCACCAAAAATGTAATAAAAAATCCATAAAAAAAATTATGAAACCAACTGTAAATAATTTCAACAGAACAATTCGAAAAAAATTTCACAAATCCTGAAAAAACATCACATTGAAAAAAAATATGAATCTGTAATTATTTTGTAAAGTGAAAAAAATTCAAATAAAACATGAGAAATAAAAAACCGAAATATCGTGCTTGAAAACATTTTGAAAAACGATGCCCCATTCTTCTTATCTTATTTTAACAACGAAGTCAATCGAATAAAAAATTACTTGCAGCATTAGAATTTATGATATCAATTCGAGGCCAAGTATTTTCTAATAAATTGAAAAAGTTACCAGTTGAGTTACGTGCAGCACTAAAATTCATGATATCATTCGGGGACAAGTCATTTATGAGTAACTCCAAATTTTAACACTATGAAATTGTTCTGAGAAGATCTTAAATCCAAAAAAATCACATGAAAGCTAAAGTCATTTGTTACTCCATGGTGACATAGACTTATAAGAAAACCGATTCTTTCAGGATCTTCTGGTATTATTTGAATCAAATCATAGAATACAATACAAATTATTCCATCCATAAAAAAAAAAGAAATTTTTTTTTTTAATTGTAAAAAAATTTATTTTATAACAAAAATATAGAACAATTCGAAAAAAATTTCACAAGTCTTGAAAAAACATTATATAAAAAAAAACTGATCTGTATCTATTTATTAAAGTGTCAAAAGAATCAAATAACAAGTAAAAAATAAAAAACCGAAAAATCGCGCTTGAAATCATTTTGGAAACCGATGCTTCATTCTTCTTATTTGATTCGAAGGGCTAAATCAATTGAAAAAAATTCCATCTAATTTACGTACAGCATTAAAATTTATTATATCTATTCGAGACCAAGTATTTTCTAATGAATTGAAAAAAGTTATCACTTGAATTAAGTGCAGCACTAAAATTTATGATATCAATCCGTGGACAAGTATTTTATTAGTAACTCCAAATTTTGACATTATTAAATTATTCTAAGAAGCTTTTAAATCCAAAAAAATCACATGAAAGCTACTCATTTGTTACTGTATGATTGCAGAGACTTATAAGAAAATCAATTCTTCTCAGACTCTGGTATTATTCACAAAATTCGACGTCGATTGGATCGATACAAATTGTTTGAATATGTGTTAAATGTACTCGTCCGGCCCACCTATTCATTCAAGATTTTAGGACTGGTTTACCCCCTTAATTTTTTTGATCCGAGGAAAACCAAAAAACACGTCCATTTTATTTTTTTTTGCTCTGCAAAATGGCATTTCTTTTATTAAAATCGGATTGTAAGTTTTTATTATACGAAAAAATTCTGAATATTCGGGGGTGGTTCACCCCTTTGCAGTAAGGGTGCATAAGAAGTTGGACATGTCATATAGGCTATTTGACATGTAGAACATTTTGCAATGGGTTTTGTTTCGATCGGTTGAGTGCTTCCATATGAAACACTCTACCAGATGCAAAACATGCCCATCTTTGGGGGTTGATTTCACCCCTTAAAAATAACTTTCGGCCGATAAAAAAAAATACGTGTTTCTTATTTTTTGATAAACTACATTCTATGAAAATAATACTAAAATTGGAAAGGGCCAGTGCTCAAAACAAAATTTGACATTTTAAGGGTGTTTTACCCCCTTAATTTTTTTGATCTGAGGAAAACCCGAAAACACGTCGATTTTATTTTTTTTTGCTCTGCAAAATGGCGTTTGTTTTATTAAAATCGGATAGTACATTTTTGTTAAACGCAAAAATTCTGAATATTCGGGGGTGGTTCACCCCTTTGCCGTAAGGGTGCATAAGAAGTTGGACATGTCATATGGGTTATTTGACAAGCCGAACATTTTGCCATTGGTTTCGTTTCGATCGATTGAGTGCTTCTATATGAAACACTCTACCAGACGCAAAACATGCCGAACTTTGAGGGTTGATTTCACCCCTTAAAAACAACTTTCGGCCGATAAAAAAAAATACGTGTCTCTTATTTTTGGATGGACTATAACATAGAAAAAAATTATCAAAATCGGAGGCGGACACTAAAGTACCTTTCCTTGTAAGTAGCGTTTAAATCCAAAAAAATCACATCAAAGGTATAGTAATTTGTTACACTATGATGGCAGAGACTTGGAAGAAAATTGATCCTTCTCAGACTTTCAGGATTCCCTGGTATTATTCACAAGATTCGACGTCGATTTTAGATCGGTACAAATTATGTTTAAATATGTGTTAAAAGTACTTGTCCGGCCCATCACTATTCATTCATATAAAAATCAATCATAAAAAAACGAAATTGTACGGCAGAATCCGGTTGAAAATTTATTCAAATGCGATTTATTATCAGTTCAATATTCTCAATAAAAGAATAGGTAAGTTCTTATACAGAATAGAATTTGGTCGCTGGACGAATGAAAAGGAAAAATTGCCCTCATTGCAATATAAACTGGGCGGTTATAACAGAAGCTTGAACATATTTATTGTGTAAAATATTTTTTATTGATCGATGCACAATAATATCTCTTGTACATTACAGGAGGATTTGTTTAAATTCTTTATTTAATTAACTTTCTTGAAAATAACTTTCCCAGTTTTCTCTGTACGCATACTTATGATGCATCAGTTCTAGAAGGGCCCTGACTTTTATCTCAATAAACAATTTAATTTAAAAGTAATGGGCCGGACAAGTACTTTTAACACATATTTAAACATAATTTGTACCGATCTAAAATCGACGTCGAATCTTGTGAATAATACCAGGGAATCCTGAAAGTCTGAGAAGGATCGATTTTCTTCCAAGTCTCTGCCATCATAGTATAACAAATTACTATACTTTTGATGTGATTTTTTTGGATTTAAACGCTTCTTAGAGCAATTTCATAATGTTAAAACTCGGAATTACTAATAAAACACTTGTTCTCCGACTGATATCATAAATTTAAGTGCTGCACGTAACTCAAATGGTAACTTTTTTGATTCATAAGAACTTTCTCAAGTTCCTGATTGTACCCGTAGGAATGAATATTCTGAATTATCATTAAATACTTGGCCTCGAATTGATATCATAAGTTTTAACGCTAGACGTAAATTAGAAAGAAATTTTTTTCAATTTTTTTTTTTTAATTTTGATGTTGATTTTTTGTTTTTTTATTTCTTACGTTTTATTTGATTTTTTTGACACTTAAAAAAATAATTACAGATTAGTATTTTTTTTAATGTAATGTTCTTTCAGGATTTGTGATTTTCTTTTTAATGGTTCTTTCGAAATTCTTCACAGTTGGTTTGATAATTTTTTTTATGGAATTTGGTTTTCACATTTTTCGTGATATAATCAGGAAACAAGAGACCATCAATGTACTTGTCCCAATCTTTTTTTCCCTAGGGGAATTTTTGAGAGTTTATATCTCGTCTTTTTTCTCAAAAGTTCAATCTTGTTTCTCGGGTTACATCAAGCTGAGCTAACCATGCACAATCACGCTGAGTTCAAAAGAAATAAAAACTATATGCTCTACGATTAGAAAATTGAAAATTTGATTGAATTAATCTTTTAACTTCTTACTTAGCTTTTAAATGTTCACATACGAGACAAAAGTACTCGTCACATCTATATATTCTTGTACCTTCTCACTTATTTGTTTTGCAAAATTGAGAAAAAAAAAATTGGCTATGATTAGGCAAGAGAAACGAGTAATATTGAAAAATTCTCTAAATAAATCGAAAGCCGTATTATGACAAATAATTATAGTCAACAATTTAAACTCTGGATGTTTGTTTTGTGTGTCCAATGCTTGAAATTCAATTCAAAACTCTCATTAACGTTGAAAATATCGCCATAATCGGTATATTACTGGATAATATCATTCACTAATGCTGCAGGATTGTAATGTAATTGAATATTTTTCACGATTTAAAATAATTTTTATTGCGAGATTTGAGAATTTTTGTTTACATTTTTTGTGATATAATTCGAAAACGGGCGATCATCAATGTACTTGTGCAAATTTTTTTCTCCAAGAGAAGATTTTTGCGGCTTAATATCAAATCTTTTTTCTGTGGTACTTCTAAATTTTTGAATAAGGTTTTCAAAAGTTTTCCAATTTTTCTTTTATGATGTTTAAAAATAATTTATTCAATGATTTTCGTTAAGTTTTGTGTAATTTATAACAGTTTAATATTCTTCGAATGTTTGACGTGATCCTCCCAATTTTTCATCGATTCTGAATGTGCCTACAATTTTGTGGGATTAAAATCATTTTTCATAACGTTTATGAATATTTTGTATTATTGTGGAATTTTCCCCCGTCATTCATAAATTTTATTTTCAATTTTTTTTATGAAATCGTTGTGAATAAATAAGATATGAAGATTTTTCAATGAAACGAATTTTTTCATTGATTTTCCTTAAAATATGACAGGAGATAGAAAAAAATATAATAATGCTCACGAAGTCGACCAGAATTCCCAATTTTCAGATATATGTGTATTGAATTCTCATACCAGAAATTTTTATTTCATTAATTAATGTGCTTCCAATGACTTTTTGAAGCATTATTTTCAATTCATATTACCATACCCAGAGATATCAAGTTGATGTACACATGTCGATGTACAAAATTTTTAAACTCTGCATGTAGCCTCTGAGTTCCAATCAGAGAAAGAAAAAGTATGAAGTTTGTCTGGACCAACAGATTTGCTTGTTTTTTAATATGTATGCATTGCATTTTGAAAATATAAATTCTTATGCCAATCATAAATGGGCACCCGCTGACTTTTTGTACCATTTTAAATTTTTTATCATTTATGTATATCTGTATTCTATAATTTTTTTATAATTTTTATAATTTATTATTATATGGAATATATATATCATTATGGAATATACCCATATTCCATAATGAAAAATAGGAAGTGCTAATACATGGTGCGGATGTCTAAACACACAGAATTTTCAAAATTTTCCAGTACCTGCTGCGAATTCTTCATCTACGTTATGACAGACAGAAAAAAGTACCACAGATTCATGAAATTAATTATGCTAAAACTAAAAAGAAAAAAGACAGTGCACTGAAAAGTGAACAGAAATCAAAATTGTCAAGAGACTCATTAGAGTCTCGGGACAAGTACATTGACAGCCCTGTCGTCCACTGGCCTGAGGCTCTCGCCGAGACTATACTTTCTCTGAATAAAACGATTCGCGGTGGTGGGGGTAAAATTGGCATGTGATTTTCTTTAATTGCAAAGCTCATGAGTTATGTACGGCTTTGAAAATTGAACTTTTAGCTAATTAAGAAGTTCTCTGTCGAATGAGTCCAAAATCAGCATGCTCGGTGTCGTTATTTCTGAGAAAAAACTTTACACGGGCTTAAGATTTGCAAAAGTTACGAACACATTCAGGATTTGACGTATCTGTATACGCGTACTCCAACCGCTACAAACATAGGCCTTTTGTCGATTCCGGCTGCGGTCCGTTTTCAGATGGCAGATTTTTCTCACCAAAACGATGAATCCATGAAAATACGAAACACCTAGCGTTAAACCATGACACCTTTTATGCTGGTCACAAAGATGATTTCATTACAAATCGTCACCGGTCTGTCCGTGGCCTTTGGCGATTTTTTCCAAGTCTTCATACCAAGAAAGAACTGATGTAAAGATTTCCTTAATAGAACAGATTTTATTTATCCCTTTTCTTCAAAATTCAAATGAAAGATAGATCAAATTCAAGACACGACAAATCCAACAGATTTGCCCACTTTAAATGTCGCTTTTGCATTCTGAATCTAGAGATTTCATCTCATGTAAAACGTGCCCCAATGAAATATATTTCCAAAGTTTGCAAGTGGCCGCTGAGGTCCAATTATCCACAGTTTGATAGTTGCTGAAAAAAAGTACCCGAAAACTTCTAACATTTATTATGCCAGAACTCAAAGCAGCAAAAAAAACTAAGCGAACTTAATTCAACAGAGCAACAGAATTCAAAGACGTTTAAGGTACCTGCATTGGTTTTGGAGGAAAACCATTTCAGGACAATTCAGAAATGAATTTAGAAATTCGAAAACTCACAATGGAGTAGAAAAAGGAAAATTGAAGTATTTAGAAAAGCGGAAGACTTTTGTGATGAATTTTCTAGATTACATGATACGGTTGGAGTAAATGATTTGAATGATTGGCACACATGCTGCAACACAGAAATATTAAAGTTTAGAAGTATTCGCTGTATATCAGTCATACAAACTTCAATACTATTTGAAAAGAAACACTTAAAAACTTGCTGAACCAAGTTCCATTACATATTACCATAATCAAAGATTAGGGGTGATCCGTAGCATATATATTTATCCACAGAAATTTCAGAGTTCGCAGGTATCTGCTGCGGTTCAATGTATCTGCGCAATGAGCTTCGAAGACAGCAATTTCAAATCTATCCATAAATGAGCAACTGAAAACTTTTATAATCAATTTTTTACTTCATATATATGTTACGGTTAGAGTCAAAATGTAAAATGAATGGCACAGTATATAAATTTTATAGTTTGTAGATTTTCGCTGTATTTCAATGATCCGAATCTACAGCATTATAATGAAAAGTTGTTAAAAGTCATGATGTTGCTTTAAAATGACATAGCGCATATTGCATTCAGAAATTCTGTAAGTTTCTGGGGATGTTGGTAGGCATTATATTTGATTACATCCAAAACTGAGCAACTGTAGACTTATCGGAATGAATTTTTTTTACAATATTTCCATATTTGTAGTTTGCAAAGTGGAAATACTCAACATACATGTCATTCTGTAAGTTTTGTTATCAAAATTTGTGTTTGCACACCGCATTCCGAAGATACGACTTTTCATATCATCAGCAAAAAAAGCATCCAAAAGCTTTCTGGAACAAGTTTCCAAATTTATCACTCGACAGACCTAATGGGAAAAGAATAACTACCCAGTATACCAAGACCAGAAATTTTTTTGAAAATCTGATTTACAAAATGTGCAATTCAAGATTATGATTAGAAACCTCTCGAATCATGTTACCACAATCATCATGAAGAAGGAGTAGAAAATCATAGGACACATATTAGGGAACGAATTAATAATATGTATCGATCCTCTGCAAACTGATGGGGTGAAAACAAGGATCGGAGAGGGCAGAGCCAAACTGAATATCAAGCAAAAAATGTGGATGTTTAAAAATAATGATGACACAAGAAATAAATTAGAAAACATTTATTCAAGTAAAGTTTCTAATATCATTCTAACAATTCCGTGTGTTTTTGTTCTATTTATTCGTATGTGTAACCTATTTACACATGATATATAACCACGCCAGTGACGATATATTCGCATCTGGTTTAATTGAAGGATTATTTCAGTCAACACTTATTTCCAATCGAACGAAATAATGAAATCTTGAAAAGTTTCGTTGACATATGCATCGCGCATTTTTTATATTCTTTTTCACACACACATCACAGACTACATTTCGCGGCCGCTTTGATACCGGTTTAATATATCACAAATAACAAAATAAATAGTAATATGCACTTTTTTAGATGATGAAAATTATTTTTTTATTGATCCCGCACGCACTTCGTAATGTCGAAACTCTGTTCATACGATCAAAAACTGACACATGGTTTGTACATATATATATGTATATCGGTCGAATTTATGACTGCTGTTACCAGCTGTGCTGCGCCGTGTGCTACGTTCTGAAGTTGACGTCAGATTTCCAATCATCAACAACTAATTTCAACAACCAATCACAACGTCTAAAAATGGATGTCGTCAGATCCAACGAATCAGAAACTCGAGAGCATCAAAGTGCCTTTGATGGTGTTTATAAATACAGACGCATAAATTCTTGAATGTGTTGGTAACTTTTGCATAATCTTGAGCCCGTGCAAAGTTTTTTCTCAGCAATTACGCCACCAATAATGCTGATTTTGGGCTCATTCGATAGAGAATTTCTCAATTAGCTGAAAGTTTAATTTTCAAAGTCGTACATAACTCATAGGCTTCGCAATTAAAAAAAATCACATGCCAATTTTACCCCCACCACCGCGAATCGTTTTATTCAGAGAAAGTATAGTCTCGGCGAGAGCCTCGGGCCAGCAGACGACAGGGCTGTCAATGTACTTGTCCCGAGACTCTACCGAGTCTCTTGATACTTTTCATTTGTTAGGTATACTTCTCCTTGGCTTTCGTCGTCTAGATATGTTTCTACATAGTTTTCGATGTCCAGGTGTATTATTCCATGATTTTTTTATGTCTACGTATGTCATTCCATGGTTTTCGTTTTTTTTTCATGGTTTACGTGGGCGAAGTCGACGGCTTCATAGTTATTGTTGTCTAGGTATGTTTCTCCATGGTTTTCGTGGTCTAGGTTGATGGCTCCATAATTTTTGATGGCCAGGCCTGTGTTTATATAGTTTTTGTGATCTCGATCGATGATTCCATAATTTTCGATGTCTAGGTATGTGTTGACATAGTTTTTAATGCATAGGTATATTCCTCCATGGTTTCGGATGTCCAGGTGTATTTCTCCATAGTTTTCAATATCTAGGTATGTTCCGTCATAGTTTTCGTGATCCAGGTATATTCCGCCGTGGCTTTTGATGCTAGGTCAACAATTCCATACTTTTCGATGTCTGGATATGTTTCTCCACGGTTTAGATGGTCTAGATCGACGGCTCCATTGTTTGCGATCTCTACGTCGACAGCTCCATGGTTTCCGATGGCTAGGTATGTTTCTCCATGGCTTTCGTCATCTTGGTATGTTTTTCATGCTTTTCGAGGTCTAGATCAACGCTTCCGCAGTTTTCAATGTCCAGGTATGTTTTCCTATTGTTTTCGTGGACTAGGTTGACTAGGTCGATGTCTAGGTTGACGACCACATTGTTTTCGAGGTCTAAATCGACGACTGCATGGTTTTCGATATTTAGGTCAACGGCTCTATAGATTTCGATGTCTAGGAAGAGAATATAGATTTACATGGAACAACAGGCCATATGGGCGCATTTGGCTGGGGTCCGCTTAGTACTGACCCCGGCCACCGTGGCGCTGTTCAATATACGTGAGCAGGCATACACTGACGCTGGGGTCATAGCGCGCGTTTTCTCGTACCCAAGCGTTCAGCCATGCTTGGGGTACTATTGCCCTCTTGCTTGCACCCATAAGTTATGGACCCCACGCTTGGGGTCTCAATGCTGTTAAAACATTTAACATGTTGCAGTCATTTTTTTGCATAAAAAATCAAAAACAATAATTCAACCATTCAACAAAATCAATTGAATTTGTTTAGTTTCGGCTATAATTAAAAAAAAAACTGTCTTTGATGGAAATAAAAACACGACCAATCTGGATTTGAACTACTATCTCCAACCTTATGAGAGAGACATCGAACCATTATACCATATAAACTTCTGATCCCTAAGCGGCAGAAAATGCTACTGGCTTATCCGGGCCGCTTAATATGTTGAAGTTTTATGAAATAGTAACTGTGGTCGCAAGAGCTATAGTTATCGATATAATTTCCAAATATTCATAAATATCATTAAAAAAAAAATTAGGGCAAAAAAAATTTCTTTCAACATGAGTATATGAACCGGTAATCTCTCGGATGCTATGGCTTCCTTAGCAGCGGTATATAAGAGGGGGGTGCGTTACGTTTTGGCGCCGCCGTTTTGGCGCGACCGTTTTGGCGCGGCCGTTTTGGCGCGACCGTTTTGGCGCGAGCCGTTTGGGCGCTGGAACGTTTGGGCGCGAGGACGTTTTGGCGCCGGGACGTTTTGGCGCGAGGTAGTTTTGACGCGACCATTTGAGCGTGAGGACGATTGGGCGCAAGGATGTTTGGACGCGATCGTTTCAAGGCAAAGACGCGGCAAGAGTACGATTTGCGAGGCGCCAAGTTTTGACCATGCATTCTTCATATTTAGCCCAAAATAAGTTGTTTTTCAAGAGTAAAAAAAATCGAAATTTTGACTTTAAGGGGGTGAAACGGGGGTTGAAAGTTGAAGCATCATTATTACGTGTATGCTCCCTATATGTAGAGCCTTTTTTTTATCGAAAATGAGACTTGTCTCCAGTTGAATGAAAATCAAAACTGAAAAAGATAAAAAAATTTAATGGGGTAAAACGGGGGTTGAGCGTTAGTGATTATTATATTTGTAGATCCTAATTTCAACCACGCCACCATCACATTTGTCTTAAACTTAGTTAAGCACGATGATAATCTAACCAAGACTAAGGGGTGGGGGGGGGGGGGGGGGGAATAAGAATCAGAATTTGCGCACCATTGTGATTTCTGTGGCCCTCTCATTAATTTAAAAAAATTTATAACGATTTCTCGGGGGGCTCTGCCTCTACCCCCCGCCGGGGGCTCTGCCCCTCACCCCGCCGGGGGCTCCGCCCCCTGGACCCCCTTTGGTGTTCCACACACGTTGTCTACGTTGTTAGCAACGAAAACTAGGGGGGGGGGGGGCGTTGTGCCACTTGATGGCCATATTGGCTTAACTGAAAACTTCGTTTCACAAGAACATGGGTTAGTTGAATATTGTGCAAATGTGCAATATATGAAAGGGGTTCAAGTTAGATTTCGCGAGAAGGCTCGGAAATATTGCCAAAAAAACATATGCAGACGCACATGGTGGGTGGGAAATAGTGGGGTGGGTGCGGAGCATCTCGGATGGTGGGTGGGAAATAGTGGGGTGGGTGCGGGACATCTCGGATGGTGGGTGGGAAATAGTAAGGTGGGTTCGGGGCACCTCGGATGGTGGGTGGGACATAGTGGGGTGGCCACAGGACCCGCAAGGGGCTCTGTCTGGGTTGGAGAGGCAAGATACCCCACAATATGATGGGGTTCCTCACCATGGAAGGCACCCCCCCCACCGGTATGTGCACTCCTCGGACCCCTCGCGCCGGCTACAGCGACCCATCATAATACGTGCAGCAACCCCAAACATGCCCCAACGGACATACTCCTTCGCAGACAACGAATCTATGAGAATTCCTCTTGCAACATTATCTTGGGAAATTGGCCCCCAGGAAGAACCGTCCCCACAAAAATCATTAACAAAAATTATTAATCAATTAAATCATCAATAATAATCCACTTGGAATCAGCGTTTTTCTGACGGACTGGCTACAACTCGTACTGAAAACATTGCACTCGGCGTTAAATGTGCCATTTTGTCTCTCTGTTACACGTCATACCCCGTCTGTGCCTTCCCTCCCCCGTTAGTGGCTTACGCCACACCTAACAATTTCCCAGGAGACGAATTTTTCAAAGGGGATTTTTTCTAGGGAGAAATTATGTGCGAGTGAATTTTCCGGGGACGAATTATCCAGGTCGTATTACCATTGGGTAAATTTTTCTGGTACCGGAGGGAGCATGCACACCTCAGGCGGTGCTCACCACAAAATCAGTGAAAATATTCCCCCCCGAGAACGAAACTTCTAGCGCGAAAAGGTTGTCGCGCCAAAACGTCCCCGCGCCAAAACGTCCCCGCGCCCAAACGTCCTCGCGCCAAAACGTCCCCGCGCCCAAACGGCCGCGCCAAAACGGTCGCGCCAAAACGTCCTGCTTCCATAAGAGGGGGGGTGGTCAACTGACGCTTTGAATGTGTGAAACACATGGATACGTCGCTGCGCGCTCTACAGCCCATGAGTGGAACTACAGTTTCCATGCCAAAAGCTAACATGGGCCCTGTTGTTCCATGTAAATCTATGTTCTCTGGTCTAGGTTGGCGACTATAGGTTTTTCGACGTCTAGGTGCATGCCTTCATATTTTTCAATATATTGTCGACAATTTTGTATTTCCCGATATTTAGGTAAACGGTGCAATGGTTATCGATATATTTCCTCATAGTTATCGATATCTATTTAGATCGGCGATTTAATAGGCTACATTGAGGCAGGTTCTGTTGTTACAGAAGACCATGAAAAAATATCACTGGACACTAATAACAATAAAGCTGTCGTCTTAGACATTGAATATCATGGAAACGTTTCCTTGGACATTGCAAACCATTAACAACATTCATGTCAACATGGAATCCATTAAAAGTGAAGTAGAAGAAGACAATTCCAAAGATCAATTTTCCAAGTAAACAAATGGAGGTTTTCAATAAAAGAAATAGAAAATTAAAATATCATACCATTGCATAGGAATTTCCCACTCTTTCATTGGAAAATTTGATTTGCTGAATGGAAAAGCACTCAACTTGAAACAAGCGTTTAAACAATTTTCGTTGAAGACGAGTAATGTATATTTTTTCCTAAATAAATATTGTTCCGCCTCTCAAAAATAAGTGAAATCAGAAAAAAATAATTGAAAAAGTAAAAAAGAAACGCCAAGTATTAAAAGGTCACGACCGTAGTTTCCAATGATTCTATATTTACATTATCAATAAAACACTTGAAAATATAAAAAAAAATGAGATCGTTTTCTGAAGTTGCCAAATACAGTTAATGAAATACGGTTCCTATATAGTTGTCACGTCTCTCAAAAAGAAGTGAAATCAGTAAATATTAAAACTTCTCAAAGTAAAAAAGGCACGCCAAGTATTAAAAGGTCGTGACCGAAGTTTTAAATGATTTTCTATATTTGCATTGTCAATAAAAAGATTTTAAAAAATTCTGAACTATGAAAAAATATGAGATCTATTGTAACATATACGTTCCGTTTGAAGACCATGCACGCCAAGTTTCTGTGTAATGTTGACAATGAATTTGTGCAGTACATCGTATAGATACAATGCATGCACTTGTACTCGTATTTGCGCTTTTCTTTATAAAAGGTTCTCGTATCATATTGTGTAAAATGTTTTAAGTTTAAAATCTGAGCTAGCATAAAAGCAGATGATAATCTCTTAATAATTGCAGAATCATTCTAGAAACCTTTGTTGCTCTGTGACGCTTGCTGGAAAATTTTCCTGAAGAAGTGAGTGATTAGGGCTAAAAGTGTACATGAATGAATTCTACAGGAACCTTAATTCATTTACTGTACTTGGCTACGTTAGAAAATGATCTCATTTTTTTTATTTCCAAAATTCTGAATTCCTACAGGAAACGTTATTCATTCACTGTATATTGTGACGAAACACTTTTCAAATCGACTGCAACCCGAACCCAACCTCGAAAAACATCGCGACACGGCGCGATTTTAACCGAGCGTGTACAACGACCGGTGTGACGCGTCACTGCTGGCTGGCGGCGGCCGTACTGGTGGGCAATACAAAGGCCCGATACAAGCGGTGGAGCGCGATACTAGCGGCGCCGCGTATTAAAAACTCGAACTATCATATTTTTTTGTTTTATTAATAAAAACTAAACGCTATTTTGTAAAATTATGTAAATAGGCTCAAAAGATGCGAAAAATTATAACGAATCGAAGAAAAGTAATGAAAAGATAATTTCTTTTAGAAAATTGGAGTCAATTTAAATAAAACAAGACGCGTGTTTGTGACGCATGCGCGGGTAAAGCGTTGATGGGCTATCGGACGCGTACGTGACTTTTAGTGATTGAAATTACTCGAATCATATTAAATGAAGTAACAATGCCAAATTAAAGAAGAAATTGAATAATAACTGATCAAATTGAAGTTTTTGTTATTGAGAGTCACAATAAGCTGAAAATCATAAAAAGCGGTAGACCACGCATCAGATGTTAGCCTGCTCGATCAACAGTAGAGCGCGGATCATGGCAACGAGCCAATCGCGAGCTCCGTTACGAAAAGATGCGCAGAACCGATCCGAAAACCGAAAATTCGGCGTTTGATAATTTTATGGTGGGGACACGGGTATAAGAAGCGCTGCGCGACTCATTCGGCAGGCAGTCCTTCCTCAAAATTCTGACTTGCAACAAAAAGGCTGACCTCAAACATTCTTCCTGATTTTGGCAAGTAACCTAACCTATTATCCTAATTTTTCCTGGATGCCTGGAATCTCGGAGCGATTCGGTGACGTTTCAATCCCAGAGCCCATGGACGGTAAATTATCTAACCTTGCAGATGCTCAGGATCTCGGAGCGATTCGGTGACGTTTCAATCCCAGAGCCTGGGGTTTGTTCCTTAACTTAACCTATTTTTATTTCTTCTTTTGCTTGCTAGAATCAGGAATGGTTTTTTTTGTAAATTAACTTGTGAATTTGGAAATTCTGTAAATTTTCTTGATTATAATTTTTTAAATTCAAACTTGTCACAACTCAGCCCGAGTCAGACCTAAAACTTTATTTTTGTAAATTTTGTAAATTCCGTAACATTATCGATAATTCAAGAGATCGCGGTACGAATTTGAGATTTTATCGCTGCAAATTAATAATAATAATAATAAATTTTTCTTATTGTATAAAATCAAAAAAAAAATTTTGAATTATCGAAATTTTTTTGCTTTTTATTTTGAAAATAGGCGAAAAACGCGTAAATTAAAAATTGTTCAAATTCGAAACGGCGAGTGAAACAAAATTTCTCACAATTGGCGAGCGCGATCGCGAACATTTCACGACAACAAATCAAAAACGAATTTATCCTGTAAAATCGATCAAAATTGAATAAATCGGATTCGTTAAATTCTTCAAAATCAAATTCCGCATTTTCACGTTTCTTTCATACCTGCTCCTTTTAAAATTAAGGTAGCTCCAACCGACGCGTGGTGGCGTTCAGACCAGGTCGGCAAGAGCGTTTCGTTACAATATGTTACAATAGATGTCATATTTTTTCATAGTTAAATTTTTTTTCAAATTTTTTTATTGATAATGCAAATATAGAAAATCATTTAGAATACACGCAAGGCGTCTGACATGTGACGACGACCGTATTTACTAGATATAGATGTACTTTACTGCGGGAGGCGCCACCATGAATTTTGAATTGGTCACGTGAACTCGATGACCTAAAGATCCAATGTTGATTTATGTTTCAGATCTGGGAACAATGAAAGACGGTCAATAACAGAGCGGAGTTTTATAACTTTGGATGATGCGGAAATAGAATTGGATACACGAGGGAAAAAGTATTTACAAGTCAGGATTGATAATACAACGAAAGTGAAAGGGGTGTTGAATGGATATTGTGAAATGAAAATTTCCTTGGATATGAAATAAGAAAATTTCTATCTGTGAGTTTGCTCCGTCCATTTATAAAACGATTATTCCGTCCGTTCGTCTTGAGACCTTCACATGGCAGTTTTGACGCTGGGATGATTGAATAATAAGACACGTATGCGAAATATGAAAAAATAAAGTGAGAATATTGCGAAATATTAGTAACGAGTGATCAAAATTGATCCCCTGTGCAAAAGTGTTGGAAAGAAGTCATAAAGAAGGGTGTAATTGGTTTAAGGCATGTGAAGTGAGTGATATTTCAGAATCAAGAGGAACCGCAGCCGTTGGGGCCAGGAGTAAACGGGTAGCCTGATAAGAATGGCCCCGTTCAAAATGGCACTCATGATACGACGTCACCGCTTATTTTATATCATCTGTGCTCCTGTCTTTTTTCTGCTGATATGCTTCGGTGGGATCCATGGTGAACAAGGTAAAATTTCAAAATAATAGCTCACCTATTAACTAGTCATGTGAAGCAAATCTAGAGTGCATTTTGAACAATGAAAATAAGAAGAGAGCAAAGAAGGGAATGGTATGATACGATGAAGGGTGATCACGAGTTATAGATATGCTCAATTAATTATATTTGAAGTAGTAAAAATGAGCAATAAGATTCCTTGAAGCATAGATGTTCCGTTATTGATATACATTCCATTTCAACACTAAGGTTTTTATTATACCATTTCACAAACTCGCTATAGCTGACAATTGAATTCAATTACGTAACATTAAACTAATTCAAGAAAAATCAACCTGTTCTCAAAGCTCACAATTCAATAGTTGCAGAAAGAAAAATAGTTGCAGAAGAAAATAGTTGCAGAAAATCATCACTAACTGCTTTTGAATTTTCAAACCCTCAATAGGTGAAAATACAGTATTTGGGTGGATTTCCACGAGGATTTAAACGCTATATTTTTTTTGTCATTTTCCAACTATGATCTGTTATTAATAATAACAATAAATAGTTCTGTGTGTTTCGCGGTAGGAAGGAATACGGGTGGAGATCCATTGATTCTCCACTAGTTGAGGGTTGTATTAAGTGCGGAGGTTTACGCTTTTAGATGAATCTTTGCAGTAAATGTCCCGTTTTTATCTCCTCGTGGATGGTGTTGATTTTGAGGTCTCTGTGTATCAAGGTGTTCTTGACATACCATGGCGTATTCGCTATTAATCTAAACGTTTTTGATTGGAACCTTTGCATTATTTCTAGGTTCGAGTTGCTGGCTGTTTCCCATAACTGAATCCCATAAGTCCATATTGGTTTCAGTATGGCTTTGTAAATGGCCAGTTTGTCGTATAGCGATAATTGGGAATTTCTCCCAATAAGCCAGTGCATTTTTTTTAGTTTTATGTCCAGTTCTCTCCTTTTTGTTTTTATGTGTTTGGCCCAGGTAAATTTTCTATCGAGGTGTATACTGAGATATTTCACATCGTTTACGACAGGAAGGGTTTTGTTGTTGGGCTGGACACTGGGGCAGTTCCCTATTTATTCTTATATTAGTGTGAACGTGGTGTGAACGGATTTTGAGTCACTTGCCTTTATTCTCCATTTTCCCAGCCATTGGTAAATTTTGTTTAATCCTAGTTGGAGTTTCTTGGATCCTATTTCTGGGTTACTGTGTGTGACCAGAAGAGCAGTGTCGGCGGCGAATGTCGCTCTTGTGATGTTCCTCTCAGTTGGTAGATCGGCGGTGAAAAGAGTGTATAATACTGGACCTAAAACACTCCCTTGGGGTACACCAGATTTGATTCCATAGAAGTTTGAAAAATCTTGTGCATATCAGACTTGAAATTTTCTGTTGGATAAGAATGATTTCATTAATAGGAAAAACTCGGGCAGGTGTTGTTTGATTTTGAACAGAAGTCCGGTATGCCATACTTTATCAAAAGCTTGCTGGATGTCGAGAAACACTGCTGAGCAGTAGTTTTTGTCTTCTAGAGAACTCATAATGGTTAATGCTCACTGGTTTAGAGATGTGATCAATTCAAATGACCCACGTTTAATAGTTTGTTGGCCCTGATAAGGGCCGTTGTGTCGAAAATTCCGAAGTAAAATTATTCGAATCTTTGGCTTCCGGGGCGAGAGGTTCCGGGCATTAATGCGGCGTATGATGGCGGATGGAGAGGCCGCAGCGGGCCGCACCAGGCCGGGTTGCTTTTTCGGCGAGAGGCTGATACGTTGCGATTTTTGGGTGTTGTATTATGAATTTTACGTGGCCGAGTTACAACACGCGTAGCAGAGATTGGCATCAATAATTTTTTCGCCACTAGTTTTGATAATTATTGTCAATTGATTAAAAATCAATAATTTTTTCAAATTCCATTACGCATTGAACAAATAATTAGAAATTGATAGAAACTTTATTGCCAAATGACGATTAATTTTTTAATTGATGGAGGAGGTATTACAAATTGACGAAAAATTTCCAATTGATGGAGAAGATATTGTCAATTGACCAACCAATTTCCAATTGACAGAGGAGATCTTACCAATTGACGAAAATTTTTCAATTACTCCAGAATGTTCTGTCAGTTGACCATATAAAATCCAATTCTAGAGAAATTTTTGGGCAATTGGAGGATCGTCCATTGGCGATCCGGGCGATACCAGCGCCTGATTTACGCGTACATAGAATGCGATACGTTCGTGAGCATCTTCTACGACCCTTAGGTCGACGGATCCATAGTTTTCGATGTCCAGGAATATTACTCCATGGTTTTCGATGTCTAAGTATATTCCTCCATGGTTTTCGATGTCCAAGCATATTGCCCCGTGGTTGTCGATAGCTCGGTCGACGGCTTCATGGTTTTCGATGTCTAGGTATACTTCTCCATGGTTTTCGATGTCCAGGAATATTACTCCTTGGTTTTCGATGTCTAAGTATATTCCTCCATGGTTTTTGATGTCTAAGTATATTTCTCTATGGTTTTCGATGCCCGAGCATATTGCTCCATGGTTTTCGATGTCTAGGCATATTTCTCCAAGGTTTTCAATGCCTAGGTATACTTCTCCATGGATTTCGATGTCCAGACATATTGCTCCGTGGTTTTCGATGTATAGGTCGACGGGTCCATGGGTTCCGATGTCTAAATCGAAGGATCCATGGTTTTCGATGTCTAGGTATATTTCTTCAAGATTTTCGATGTCTAGGCATTTTGCCCCATGGTTTTCGATGTATAGGTCGACGGTCCATGGTTTCCGATGTCTAGGTCGAAGGGTCCATGGTTTGCGATGTCTAGGTACATTTCTTCATGGTTTTCGATGTCCAGGTATATTGCTCCATTGTTTTTGATGTCTAAGTATATTACTCCATGCTTTTCGATGTCCAGGCATATTGCTCCATGGTTATCGATGTCTAAGTATATTTTTCCATGGTTTTCGATCTCTAGGTCTGTTTATCCATGGTTTTTGATGTCTAGGTGTGTTTAGACATGGTTTTCGATGTCTCGGTTGACGGCTCCATGGTTTTCAATGTCTAGGTATCCTTTTTTATCGAAAACCATGGAAAACTAGGCCAAGACTTCGAAAACCATGGAGAAATATACTTAGACACCGCAAACCACGGATCCGTCGACCTAGACATCGCAAACTATGGGTAAATAGATCTAATCAGCAAAAACTATGGCAAACTCTGCCAAGACATCGAAAGCCATGGAGAAATATATTTAGACACCGAAAACCATGGATCCGCCGACCTAGACATCGAAAACCATGGCGTCGTCGACCTAGACATCGAAAACCATGTCGCCGTCGACCTAGACATTGAAAACCATGGAGCCATCGACTTAGGCATCGAAAACCATTGTGCCGTAAACCTGGATATCGAAAACCATGGAGCCGTCGACCTAGACATCGAAAACCATGGCGCGTAATCCAAGACATCGAAAACCATGGAGCCATCGCCCTAGACATCGAAAACCATGGAATCGTCGACCTAAACATCGAAAACCATGGAGTCGTCGACCTAGTTATCGAAAACCATGAAGTTGTCGACATAGACATCGAAAACCATGGACCCGTCGACCTAGATATAGACAACCAGTGAGTCGTCGATCGACCTAAGCGTCGAAGAAACTCACGGATGTATCGCATTTTAAGCGTAAATCAGGCGCTGGTATCGCCCGGATCGCCAATGGATGATCCACCAATTGGCCAAACATTTTTATAGAATTTAATTTTATATGGTTAATTGACAGAACGCTTTGAATCAATTGAAAAATTTTCAATTGGCAATATTTCCTCCACCAATTGGAAATGTTTCGTCAATTGGTGATATCTCCTCCATCAATTGGAAATTGGTCGGTCAATTGACAATATCTTCTCAATCAATTGGAAATTTTTCGTCAATTGGCAATACCTTCTCCATTAATTAGAAATTGGTTGATCAATTGACACTGTAATTTGTAATAAATAATGATTTTTAATCAATTGATAATAATAATTTTTGCAATGTGCATTTTCGATCAATTTAAAAATGAAAAATGAAACATTTTTTTTTGCCGATCTCTGACGCGTAGTCGCTTGGATGACTGTGGGATGGATTAGAGTTTTAGCGGGTTTTCGAATGGTAGGAGTGGGACGCTGTTGTTTGACACCGTGTGGGCGAGAGCGGGCTTGGCAGCTACCGGGCTCTGCTCACTGGATGGGTGCAAAACAGCGGGGGTGGAGGCAGGGGGATTAGAGTCGGGTTTAGCACGCTGGTTGGCCCTCGTCGCCTGGGCTTGACGCTTCTGTTCGTTTTCTTCTCAACGACGATCTAAACGGCGTAAGTAAGAACCCGTCTTCCGTCTGGGCATGGAGTATCAAGTGGTAGTTCCTTCCTAAGGTACGGCTCACTGGAGAATGAATCCATTTCTTGTCTGCGGCCTGCTCTCATACTCGGTCGGTCTAACAAGGCTGGCCGAAGGGGAAGTGTTGGAGGGGAGGCGTGAAGCCTGGCTGGTGCGCTGGTGCTGACGTCGGGAAGACCTTAGATTAAAGCTCGTGGCCACCGCACCGAGTAGTGACCCGAGTTTAACAAGCGAAAAGCGCCTATGATATTTCGCGTCTTGTGAGGGGTAAAGGTGGGTTCTCGTGCCCTGAGTTTGGGGTGAACTTTGCAGCTTTCGGACCTCGATCTCCGCGCAAGCAGAGGGAGCGTTATTACAGCTCAATCAGGAGGGACGCCTCGAGACCTGAGGTGCGGAGTGGGCTTTACAGCTACCGGACTCGCCCTTCCGTGCTGATTCGAGGGAGGTGTTGGGAAAAAGGAAAGAACAGAGTTCCCAAGGAACCCTGAAAAGGGCTGAGATTTGTGGTTTTCAGCCGAAGCTGTGAGTCAAGGAGTCCTGAGAAGGACTGTAACTATGTCGGAACCCCGAAGTTAGACTCTCGCCGCTGGATTCTCGAAGTTGGACCCTCGATGCTGCGTACCCGAGAATTGAGCTGGTGAACTGCCACGCGTTGGAAGGTTTTAAAAGAATAAGGCCGGTCTTGAAATTCCAGAGAAGTTGAAAGTTCATTTCCAGGAACACCGGTGACAACAGCAGTGGGAGATTGATTCCAGCAAAACCGGTGACATACAAGGATGATAGCTCGAAGGCACCTTTGCGGCGCTCGCTCCGCGAACGAATAACATTTGGGCTCTGCGGAAGCCCGGTATTTATACCAAATTTGGCCTCGCCCGGATTGGCTGAGGGCCGTACGGTGGAGAAGCGCGACGGCGTTGATCATAGTGTCGTGCGGTGGGGAAATCTTAGAGAGCCGTGCGGCTCTGGGATTGGTGCGCCGGTACCTACGAGGCACTGATTGGCGCGCTAGTACTTACGAGCTACTTTCTTAGTCTAAATATTTTAGTTATTTATTCCCATTTTAGTTTGAGGGTTTTTAGGGTTTAATTTTCGTTGCATTAGTAATTATATGATTAAATAAGAATAAAAAAGGTAATGTCACCGGAAAAAGACAGGGATAAAATATACGTGTAACATGGTGTTATATACTCCGTTGATTTGCTCAATCGTTGCTTAGTTGTTCCTGAATCCAAATTGGTGGTCAGGTATGATCTTTTTTAGGTGTATTTCTGCGTTGATTCTTTTCAGCAGTATTTTCTCGAATATTTTCGATAGAATTGGTAACAAGCTTATGGGCCTGTATGATGTTTTTTCATTCGGTGGTTTACCTGGCTATGATTTAATCACGGGACAATTATTAAAAGAACTTCCACATAAAGGACTCGTTTTCATTACGAGCCTATTCAACAGAATTATCTGCACGGCACAAATTCCAAACCAATGGAAGTTTGCTCAAATCACCATGATTCCAAAGCCAGGTAAACGCTATATGAAAACAGTTCCCTATTTCTTTTTATCATTCTACTCCTCCAGAATATATACAGTCAAAGTAAAGTTTATACATTAACAAAATTTGGAACTTTTTCCGTGAAAAAATTGAACTTATTTCTAAACGTTGTAGGATTTTTTTTTCAAAATCGTGTGGTTTCATAGAAAATTGTTTTTATATAATTGGAGAAGTCGTTAGTTATTCAGTTTGCTGCGTTACAGTTTCATGTTTTAAAAGAAAGATGCTATTTTGGTTAAATTGGAAAAATGATAATGAAAAGTTACCTACTTTTTTTATCTCGATAGTGCTTATTATTCTTAGAAATGGCAAAATCGCGTTTCCAACAATTTCGTCGATTTCGAAATTTGTTTTTGTTATAATCAAATACTTTCAGCAACTTAACGTTGTGCGTTCACATATCTTTTATTTACCTTTTTGCTTTCGATCGTTACCACGTGGAACTCTTCTTTTTGGTAGTTGCTGTCTAGTAATACTAATAACATCTGATGATTCGTGGATGATACACTAACCATATACCTATATGTTAGGGGGGCCGTTATTTGCGCCGCGGCAAAAAATGTCCTTCACTGAAAAAATGAATCATGGCATGAAAAAAAAATGTGTATAAAGTTTGCAGATACCCTAATAATTAAACCCATGCTATCGAGCCATTGAATTTCTCAAAGAAAATACACTTTTTGCGAATATGGGTCATTCCACACCAAACCGACCAATCCGTGACCCCGACCATTTTTGATTTTGCTGAAAATTTTCTATTATTTTGTACCTTCTGAAAGAAGTCGTTTCCAATTTTTTTAGATTTTTTCCACAACTCATCTAATCACAATAAATTTTTCAAAATGTCGTACAATTTTTTTGTGAACTCCCATAACTTCTTCAATAACAGAGATATCGAAATAGAATACTAGATCATTTTTTTCGTCTTGAGTTGTAGTTGTATGAAAAAAAATACAAAACAATGACAAAATGAATTTTTGTGTTTTTTTTCAAACTTGGACCATTTTGATTTTTTCAAAAAATCCACCATTTTTTAATAGACTTTTTTACACATGCAGAAAAATTTTTAGCTTGTAGATATAGATATACCGCGCCGTGTATGATCGTTAGCGGTATATCTATATTTTATGGGCATTCGACACGATGGAGAATCGCCCGATGTCCATTTGACACCCTGCCGCTCCTGCTGACCGACCGCGCTCAAACTCCCTGAACGTATAATGGTAATATATACCCTAGGGAAAAAAGGTTGGGACAAGTACATTGATGGTGTCGTGTTTGCTGATAATTCCATCCATAAAAAAAAACTTGGAAACCGATGCCTCATTTTTCTTATTTGATTCGAACAGCTAAATCGATTGAAAAAAATCCATCTAATTTACCTGTAGCATTAAAATTTATTATATCAATTCGAGGCCAAGTATTTTCTAATGAATTGAAAAAAGTTACCACTTGAATTACGTGCAGCACTAAAATTTATGATATCAATCGGTGGACAAGTATTTTATTAGTAACTCCAAATTTTGACATTATTAAATTGTTCTAAGAAGCTTTTAAATCCAAAAAAAATCACATGAAAGCTAATCATTTGTTTCTTTATGGTGGCAGAGACTTATAAGAAAATCGATTCTTTTCAGACTTTCAGGATCCTCTGGTATTATTCACAATATTCGACGTCGATTGGATCGATACAAAGTATATTTAACCCTACACCTCATGTTCCTTTTTTCATACCCTCAACCTCGTGACCGGGGTTTGAACGCACCCCAATCTTTTTCTGCTTATAAACCCGGTCCTACGATGCTAAACTGACTTTATCCTACACCATTTTCTTCGTTTTTTTATAACGAAAAGAATGATGTTCGATAAAACTAATTTCAATTGAATTTATATATAAAAAAATCCGTCGATAATCAGTCGATAATGTCGCTTGTTAGGACGGGAGCGTAGTTTGAAGTTCGCGTGGGGTGTGCTCACACCCCAGTCATGCGTTTTAGGGTTAAATATGTGTTAAAAGTACTTGTCCGGCCCATGACTTTCCTTTTAAATTGTTTATCCAAATAAAAATCAGGGCTTGTCTAGAATTAATGGATCACAAGTATTCATGCAGAGGGAATTGAGAGAATTATCTTCAAGTAATTTTTATCTAATTGCACTAATTTAATAAAAAACTTAAACAAATTGTTCCGCAATATACAAGGGATATTATTCTGCATCGATGAATGAAAAAAATTGTACATAATATATATGTTCAAGCTTCCAAAATAACTCTCCAGTTTATATTCAATGATGGCAATTTTTCCTTCCCACTTATTCTTCCAGCGAACAAATTCCATTCGGAATAAGAACTATAACCTATTCTATTATTAAGAACATTAAACTAATAATGAATCGCATTTCAACAAATTTTTAACCAGATTCTGCCGTACAATTTCGTTTTTTTATGATTGATTTTTTATTGAATGAATAGTGATGGGCCGGACAAGTACTTTTAACTCATATTTAAACATAATTTGTATCGATCCAATCGACGTCGAATATTGTGAATAATATCAGAAGCTCCTGAAAGTCTGAAAAGAATCGATTTTCTTATAAGTCTCTGCCACCATAGAGTAACAAATGACTAGCTTTGATGTGATTTTTTTTGGATTTAAAAGCTTCTTAGAACAATTTAATAATGTCATAATTTGGAGTTACTAATAAAATACTTGTCCACCGATTGATATCATAAATTTTAGTGCTGCACGTAATTCAAGTGGAAACTTTTTTCAATTCGTTAGAAAATACTTGCCTTCGGATTGATATAATAGATTTTAATGCTGCACGTAAATTAGATGGAATTTTTTTCAATTGATTTAGCTGTTCGAATCAAATAAGAAGAATGAGGCATCAATATCCAAGTTTTTTTTATCGATTAAATTATCAGCAAACACGACACCATCAATGTACTTGTCCCAACCGTCCCAACCTTTTTTTCCCCAGGGGATTCATATTTATCAAGCAACGACCCAAGCGTAAAGTGAATGATTATACACAAAGATATACTTCAAATTCACATGGATAAATGAGCAATTTAATTAAACGCTTCTTCATAAAACTTTTGAATAAACTGTCATAACTAGTGCCAGGAAATGTCTAATTAATTAATAAATTTGGGTATGGATCCATTGCAAACTGAATGTAAAAAAAAGGGACTGAAGAGTACAGTCAAACCGAAGAAGGAAAAAAGGCAACTCGTATGAAAATGATGATGATGATGATGATGATGAGTAGAATTCCACACTTTTTCTTGATAAATGTTTTTGGGTATCTATTTTGATTCTCTGATATAGTACAAACATTGCGGCACGATATTTGCTTGAAAAATTATGATTCATAATTGTTGTTCGAAAAGAAAACTTGGAGTTATTGTAGGTTAAACTAACAGATTCTTTCCCAATTGAGAAAAATATAAATCATTTTTATTCGCATATAATTTTGAAGTATAAATCCAATGCTCATAACTTATTCCACTAAACTTCAAAATAACTTCTAAAACACTAACGTCTTTATTTATGATCGCGCACTTCGTTGGAACGTCAAACTCGCCAATATGTTCCTAACTATACATTTGACGTATTTTTGCGCAGCCATATAACTAACGTTTGCAAAAGAACTCCGAAAGTTCATTATTTATATTATACACACTGTTTTTATGTTTTTATGTTTGTCTCACACTTTGTATCTCGCACTTCGTAAACGTCAAACTCCGTTTCGTTTATAATCACACAACTGACGATATATATCGTATATACAGATATGTATGTGTACACCCGGAATAATTAAGCGGCCTAGCTATTTGTAGCTTTAATGTAATTGGTTCAGAAATTTTTTCATTGTTCATTGGTTGCAACAAAAATTCTCTCACCGGGGATTGGTGATCATGGGGGCCAAGGAGCCTATGTTTGTAGTGGTCAGAGTACGCGTATACAGATCCTGTAACGATACACTCGCGCGACGGCCCGAGCCCGTCGAAACTAACGAAACTCCGCGATCTTTAGATCGCGGACAAAACATCGCGGCGACCACGCTCATCGTTGTTGACAGGGGCGGCCATCTTAGGCCGGTATGCATGGGCCCGAGTAGGGCAACCGATACCGCTCTGAACTACGCCACGCCGTATTATTACAAAAATTATTTCTTTTCGCATTTTACTATTTTAAGTCGCGTGGATGCGTTTTTGCGATCAAAATGATCGCAAAAATAACACGAATTAAAGAAAAATGATCACAAGTCAAATCAATGTAACAAAAATAAATTAATAATGAAAAATATAAAAATCGACGACGGCGCATGCGCGGGGAGAGCGTTAATGGGCTATAAGACGCGTACGTGACTTTTAGCGATTGTTATTACTCGAATCATATTAAACGAAGTAGCAATGCCAAATCAAAGAAGAAATTAAATGATAACTGATCAAATTGAAGTTTTTGTTGTTGAAAATGGCAATAAGCTGAAAAACATGAAAAGCGGTAATCCACGCATCGTATGTTAGCCCGCGCAACCAACGGGCGAGCGTGAATCATGGCAACGGGCCAATCAGAGAAGGCGTTACAGAAAGGTGCGCAGAACCGATCGAAAACGGAGATTCTCGGCGCTCGAGAATTTTATGGTGGGGAACAGGGTATAAGAAGCGCTGCGCGACTGATTCGACAGACAGTTCTCCCTGGCTAAAGGATGAATTCGGACCTCTCTCAGTACCTCTCTATTTCGGCCTCAACAATAATAAACCTATCCTCGAAATTTCTGGGGTTCCCGTTGCGCGGACTCTCGGATCGATTCGGCGACGTCTCGATCCCATAATCCAGGGTCCGCACCCAACCTCTAAAAAATTTCCGGCTTTCCGTTGCACGGAGTTCTCGGATCGATGCGGTGACGTCTCGATCCCATAACACGTGGACCGGAGGTTATCTCTACCCTGTAGATGCTCGGACTCTCGGAAAGATTCGGCGACGTTTCGATCTCATAGCCCGCGGTCTACATCCTACCATTTTCATTATTTTTTTCTTTTTTCTCTTTCATAATATTTGAGGAGGATTAAAATTTATCCAATTATTAAAAATTAAATTCTCATTTGAAAAATATTGTCCGAAGTAGTCCAGGCAGGGAGATCTAGACCCATTTAGAAAAATAATCATCCAAGAGGCGATAGATATTACTAGAATTTATATCGAGCCAAGAAACAAGATTAAGAATTTGTAAAAGTGAAAAATACTCTTGGATTTATTTGATTTTAAAGCGAGCATAACAGGACATCGGAAAAATCGCGTCTAACGAATTATAGCACGAAGCACTGAATCGAGAGGTTTTTAAGTTTGAGGCGTATCGAAAGATTAGAACGAACGCGACCATTAAATTTAAAAGTGTTTTTTTTTTTAATTACTTTTTTCGTACAATAAAATTCTGAAAATTGAGAAATTAAAAATTATCTCAGACAGAGAATTTGCAACGTTTTCAGGTCGTTCGGATCTTTTTCTCGGCAGATCCGATTAAACAAGGCAAGACAGTTTAAAACAAAAAACACAAAATTGTTTTAAAATCAGCGAGCCAAAGCGCAAAATTTCTTTTATTTTGTCAGAATTCGGTTGAATAATTGAATAAAATTGATTATTTTATTTTTTTTACTAAATACACGGTGTCCGCGTTTTCTTCATACCTGCTCCTTATTATTAAGGTTGCTCGAACTGACGCGTGGCGGCGTTCAGGCCAGGTCGGCAAAAGCGTTTCGTTACAATACGTCAAATCATGAATGTGTTAGTAACTTTTGCATAATTTTAAGCCCGTGCAAAGTTTTTTCTCAGAAATTACGACACCGATCATGCTGATTTTGGGCTCATTCGACAGAGAACTTCTTAATTAGCTAAAAGTTCAATTTTTAAAGCCGTACATAACTGATGAGCTTCGCAATTAAAGAAAATCACATGCCAATTTTACCCCCATCACCGCGAATCGTTTTATTCAGAGAAAGTATAGTCCAGGCGAAAGCCTCAGGCCAGCAGACGACAGGGCTGTCAATGTGCTTGTCCCGAGACTCTACCGCGTCTCGGGACATATAAACATATAAACAAGCAATCATAGAGACTTTTTGTTATAAATTTTTCAAATTATCTTAATAAAATCAATATGAGATGAAGAAATACACGTCACATTGGATTAGACAGTTTTACTTGATCAAAGTTTTCCAAAATTTCTTTGAATTCATTTACATACAGCCACATATATTTTTTCTTTAATGTAATTACATAACATAAAATTTCTGTGTGAAAAGAACGTTTGAGAGGTTATAATGAACTAACGTTTTTTTCTCATTATTATTATTTTTATTCAACACTAATTAGTCACATCATTAATAATATCGATTCCTTCCACTTTTCAATACACATTTTCATTTTTTTACACTCCGAACGCAACAGCACTCTGGGGATCATAACCTCAAACGTCAACATGACTTGAAATCTCGCAAATGTGCTATCTTCGTATATATTACGATAACTGCACAAAACAACTGTAATTTCTGAGAAACGTCTGTTTTTTTCTTTTATTCACTCAGCTATTAACTGTACTGTTTTTTACAATCACGGCTAGTTATACACAGACAGTCGCCTTTCGATCGAAATTATGTCTGCTGTTACCGTACTACGTCTTTTTTTAATGTCTACTGTGCTGCTGTGCTACGTTCTGAAGTTGTCGTCAGATTTTCAATCATCAACAACCAAGTTCAATTGAACCAGTTTAATTTTCAAAGCCTCAGATGACTCAGAAGTTTCGTAATTCAAAAAAAATCACTTACCAATTTTACCCCCATCACGGTGAATCGTTTTGTTCAGAGAAAGTATACTCGGCGAGAGCCTCGGGCCAGCAGCAGACGACAGGGCTGTCAATGTACTTGTCCTGAGACTCTACCGAATCTCTTGATACATCAATTTCTAGAGTCGCTCCCGCGACTCTAGATCGATACTCAAACGAACATTTAAATCTTCTGAACAATTTTTCTTCTCGTCAATTATTGAATAATAATTTCATTTTTTTTTCAGTTGTTCTGTTAGATACAACGACAGAAGAAAGCCTAGATTGGACGCGCTACCCTTACGGACCTCAGGCAACAACCCCTGGCGTGAGTACCAACTAATGTCTCATACTAACAAATTGAAAACATCGAGTATACTTTTCATCATTCCCTATATCCTTACAGGAAAAAAATTCTACAGAAATAATAAATGAAAAATTAAAAAGTTCAAAAAAATTCGACAAAAATAAAAAACAATCGAAAAAATTCTGTAAAGAAAAATAAAAAAATTTTTTAAAAATTCATAAATATTGAAGACATTGAAAAATGTACTATCCAGTTACATGCAGTATAAAAATGTATGATATCAATTGGAGGCGAATTTTTTATTGATAATTTGGAATATTTATCGAACAAATTGGGAACTTTAATGAAATTCATGATCATTATTTTCACGAAAAAAGTTCATGAAAAATAAGTTATAACGGAAGTTACGTGCAGTACTAAAATGTATTATATCAATTCGAGGTCAAGTATTTATCAGTTATTCGAAATATAATCTCCGGCGACAAATGAGCGTTGAGAATCCTTGTCGGGCTCACAACGTTTTATCAAAATTACTAAAAAATTAATGGAAATAAAATCATTAAAAATTCACATGAAAGTCATTTGTTACTTCAACAAGGTACACACTTTAAAGAATCGATTCCCCTCCGACTTTCAGGATACCCTGGTATTATTCACAACATTCAACTTCGATTGGATCGGTACAAATAATGTTCAAATACGTCTTAAACGTATTTGTCCGGCCCATCACTTTTTATTCAAATTGCTCATTCGAAAACAAATCAAAAACCAAGTTAATGCATGTGTTAATATTAAGGAACAGTAATTCCCGAGAAAATAATTTTCCTTCGAATCGCTCTTGTCAAAATGAAACAAAAAAGAAAGATGAAGTTGATTAATCTATCAAGAGACTCGGTAGAGTCTCGGGACAAGTACATTGACAGCCCTGTCGTCTGCTGGCCTGAGGCTCTCGCCGAGACTATCTTTTCTCTGAATAAAACGATTCGCGGTGGTGGGGGTAAAACTGGCATGTCATTTTCTAGAATTGCGGAGCTCAAGAGATGTTTTGTTAAGCGAAAATTAGTTTGGAGACTAAATTTCAAAATCTCTTTCGAATGAGCCCGAAACCAACACGATCAATAGCGTAATTGCTGAGAAAAAACTTTGCACAGGCTCAAGATTATGCAAAAGTTACTAACACATTTAGAAATTTGACATGTCTGTATATAATACCATCAAAGGCCTCATGTCCCTCGGTCTAACTTCGCGGCGGTGTCGCGGACTGACGTCACATGCCGAGAGCTCGAAAGTCACCAGCCGAAGTTTCACGTCATGTTGACGTTTGGGGTTATGATGTTATGAAGTGCGTGCGGGATAACTAAATATAATTTTCGTCATCTAACGAAGTGCATATTACTATTTATTTCGTTAAATTTTGTGATATACTAAACCAGTATCAAAGCGGCCGCGTAAATGTAGTCTGTGATATGTATGCGAAAACGGATATAAAAAATGCGCGATGCATATGTCAACGAAAACTTTTCAAGATTTCATTATTTTGTTCGACTGGAAATAAGCGTTAACTAAAATAATCTTTCAATTAAATCAGAGTGCGAGAAATATTGTCCAGTGTAAATATATTGTCAGTAGGCTAGGTTATATATATGAAGGCGTCAGATTATATATATGAATAAATACAACAAAAACAAACAGAACTGTTAGAATGATGTTGTAAACTTTAATTGAATAAATGTTTTCTAATTTATTTCTCATGTTTCCCATATTTTGCTTCATATTCAGTTTGGCTCTGCCCTCTCCGATCCTTGTTTTCACTCCATCGGTTTGCAGCGGATCGATACATATCATTAATTAATTGCCTAATATGTGTCCTATGATTTTCTACTATTTCTTCATGCTGATTGTGGTAACGTGATTCAAGAGGTTTCCAGCTATGATCATCAATCTCACATTTTGTACATCAGATTCTCAAAACAGTTTCTGGTCTTGATATAAGTGTAGTTATTCTTTTTCCACCTGGTCTATCGAGTAACAAATTTTGAAACTTATTCCAAAAAGTCTTTGGATGCTTTGTTTGCTGATCATATGAAAAGTCGAATCTTTGGAATGCAGTAGGCAAACACAAATTTTGACAACAATACTTATGAAATGACATGTATGTTGAGTATTCCCACTTTGCAAACTACAAATGTGGAATTATTAGTGAAAAGATTCATTACGCTAAGTCTACAGTTGCTCAGTTTTGGATGCGATCAAATATAATGCCTGCTAACATCCATGGGAACATACAGAATTTCTGAATATAATGTTCGCTATGTCATTTCAACATAACATTATGACTTTTGCCAACTTTTCTCTATAATACTATAGATTTGGATTATTGAAATACAGCAAAAATCTGAGAATTATAAAATTGATATACTGTGCCACTCATTTTACTTTTTAAAACTAACTGTAACATATATATGAAGTGAACACTCATCACAGAAGTCTTCAGTTGCTCATTTATGGATAGATTTTAAATTGCTGTCTTCAAAATTTATTGTGCAGATACATTGAATCGCCGCAGATACCTGCGAACTCTGAAATTTCTGTGCATAAATATGTGTGTTAAGTATCACCCCCTATCTTTGATTATGAGAATGAGTAATAGAACTTGGTTTAGTAAGTTTTAAAGTATTTCTTTTTAAATACTATTGAAGTTTGTATTACTGCGGTATGAAGCGAATACCTCCAAACTTTCATATTTTTGTGTCGCAGCATGTGTGCCAATCATTTAAATTTTTTACTCCAACCGTAACATGTAATCTCAAAAATTCATCACAAACGTCTTCAGCTTTTCTAAATTCCTAAATTTTACGTTTTCTATTTTATTCTGAGTTTTTAAACTTTTAAATTCATTCGTGAATTCTCCTGAAATTGTTTTTCTCCAAAACCAATGCAGATACCTTAAACGTCTTTGAATTCCGTTGCTCTGTTGAATTAAGTACGCTCAGTTTTTTTTGCTTTTTTGAGTTCTGACATAATAAATGTTTCCGGGTGCCTTTTTTCAGCAACTATCAAACTGTAGATAATTGGATCTCAGCGGCCACTTGCAAACTTTGGAAATATATTTCATCGGAGACACGTTTTGAATGATACGAAAATGTCTAGATTCAGAATGCAAAAGCAACATTTAAAAAGGGCCAATTCTGTTGGATTTGTTGTGTCTAGAATTTGATCTATCTTTCCTCTTTTCCTTTCTTTTTCCTAACGTTATCAGCCGAAAATCATACATAAAAAAAAAACTTGGAAATCGATGCCTCATTCTTCTTATTTGATTCGAACAGCTAAATCAATTGAAAAAAATTCCATCTAATTTACGTGCAGCATTAAAATTTATTATATCAATTCGAGGCCAAGTATTTTCTAATGAATTGAAAAAAGTTACCACTTGAGTTACGTGCAGCACTAAAATTTATGATATCAATCAGTGGACAAGTATTTTATTAGTAACTCCAAATTTTGACATTATTAAATTGTTCTAAGAAGCTTTTAAATCCAAAAAAAAAATCACATGAAAGCTGGTCATTCGTTACTCTATGGTGGCAAAGACTTATAAGAAAATCGATTTTTCTCAGACTTTCAGGATCCTTTGGCATTATTCACAAAATTCAACGTCGATTGGATCGATACAAATTATGTTTAAATAAGTGTTAAAAGTACTTGTCCGGTCCATCACTATTCATTCAATAAATAATCAATCATAAAAAAACGAAATTGTACGGCAGAATCTGATTAAAAATTTGTTGAAATGCGATTCATTATTAGTTTAATGCTTTTAATAATAGTATAGGTTAGTTCTTATTCCGTATGGAATTCGTTCGCTGGAAGAATAAGTACGAAGTAAAAATTGACATCATTGAATATAAACTGGAGAGTTATTTTGGAAGCTTGAACATATATATTATGTACAATTTGTTTCATTTATCGATGCAGAATAAAATCCCATGTATATTGCGGAATAATTTGTTTCCGTTATTTATTAAATTAGTGTAACTAAGTAAAAATTACTTGAAGATAATTCTCTCAATTCCCTCTGCATGAATACTTGTGAACCATCAGTTCTAGACAAGCCCTGATTTTTATTTGGATAAACAATTTAAACGGAAAGTGATGGACCGGACAAGTACTTTTAACACTTATTTAAACATAATTTGTATCGATCCAATCGACGTTGAATTTTGTGAATAATGCCAAAGGATCCTGAAAGTCTGAGAAAAATCGATTTTCTTATAAGTCTTTGCCACCATAGAGTAACGAATGATCAGCTTTCATGTGATTTTTTTTTTGGATTTAAAAGCTTCTTAGAACAATTTAATAATGTCAAAATTTGGAGTTACTAATAAAATACTTGTCCACTGATTGATATCATAAATTTTAGTGCTGCACGTAACTCAAGTGGTAACTTTTTTCAATTCATTAGAAAATACTTGGCCTCGAATTGATATAATAAATTTTAATGCTGCACGTAAATTAGATGGAATTTTTTTCAATTGATTTAGCTGTTCGAATCAAATAAGAAGAATGAGGCATCGATTTCCAAGTTTTTTTTTTATGGATGGAATTATAAGCAAACACGATACCATCAATGTACTTGTCCCAACCTTTTTTTCCCTAGGGGAAGTTTATGGTTTGATATCACGTCTTTTTTCTCGAAAATTCCTTATTTATGTTTTGATGAATATATAATTTTAATTTAAATTGCTATGAATTATTTACGATTTACTGCTTATAACGTTGGTTTCTACGAAAAACGACCTATTTTTCGTCAAAATTGTGCTAGAAATATTTCGTCACAAGTCTGTCCTCGGACTTTGGCGATTTTTTTGCTTGTATTCTAATATGTTTTGTCAATTAAGAACCAAAGAGCATGGTGGAAAGCGGGTTGGAGGCCGAGATATAATTTTCGGCTTATAACGTTGGTTTTCACGAAAAAAGACCTATTTTTCGTCAAAATTGTACTGGAAATATTTCGTCACAGGTCTGTTGTTGGACTTCAGCGATTTTTTTCCTTGTACTCTAATATGTTTTGTCAATAAGGAACCCAAGAGCACGGTAGAAAGCGGGTTGGAGGCCGAGATATGATTTTGGCTTGTAACATCTGATTCGTCGAAAAAATACTGATACCGCACAATCAGTATACTAGTGAAGAACATTATACACTAATGCTGTAGGATTGTAATACATTTGATATTTTCTTACGGTTCGAAATCATTTTTGTTGTGTGATTTAAGAAGTTTTGTTTACATTTTTTGTGGTATAATGCGAAAACGGGCGATCATCAATGTAATTGTCCAAATTTTTTTTCTCCGAGAGAGGATTTTTACGGCTTGATATCAAATCTTTTTTCTGTGGTAGTTCTAAACCACAAAAAATATTCTTAAATAAGATTTTCTCAAGTTCTCCAATGTTTCTATTGTGATATTTAAAAATAATTCTCCTTTCTCCAACGATTTTCTTCAAGTTTTGTACAATTTATAACAGTTTGATATTCTTCGAATGTTTGAAGTGATATCCTCAATTTTTCAACCATTTCGAACGTGTCTATAATTTTGTGGAATTAAAATCATTTTCCAGAAGGTTTTTCAATATTTTGTATCATTGTGGGATTTTCCCCCTCCATTTATAAATTTTGTTTTCATCTGTTTTGATGAAATCATTGTGAATAAAGAAAACATGAAGATTTTTCAATGAAACGAATTTTTGGATTGATTTTCCTTAAAATTTGACAGAAGGAGAAAGAAAAATATATATATAATGTTCACCAAGTCCACCAGAATTCGCAATTTTCACATATGTTTATTGAATTCTAATGCTAGTTATTTTTATTTAATTAAAAAACGTGCTTCCAAGGACTTTTTGAAGCAATCTTTTCCATTCGTATTATCATTCCCAGAGATAGAAAGTTGACGCACCCACATCGATGCACAAAATTTTCAAGCTCTGCATGTAGCCACCAAGGTTCAACCGGACAAAAGAAAAAGTATGAAGTGCGTCAAGACCAACAGAATTGCTTACTTTTTAATATGAGCATTGCATTTTGAAAACATAACTTCTTATGCCATTCATAAACAGGCCATCGCTGACTTTTTGTATCATTCATCATTATTTTTTATTATTGATGATTATTTATAATCCATTTCCAAATCCTATAATTCATGTATAATTTTTATTATTTGTAGATATCCATATTCCATAATCAAAAAAAAAGAAGTACTAATACCTGGCATGCATGTCAATACACAGAATTTTCCAAATTTGCAAGTATTCGCTGCGATTTATTCATCTAAATTTTGGTACAGACAGAAAAAATTACCACCGATTCATAAAATTTATTATGCCAAAACTAAAAGGAAAAAAGACAGCGCACTTGAAAGTGAACAGAACGCATAATTGTTTCTTGTATCTCATTCATATATTACAGTTGGAACCAAAAAGTGAAAAGATTGGCACACCTACCGCTTCGCAGGAATATCAAAGTTCATAGGTATTCGCTGCGTACCAGTAATACAAACTTTGGTGCTATGGGGCAAAAAACTTTAAAATTACCCGAACCACATTTTTGAAACTTATTATGGCATATTCAATGAATAAAGTGACAGATACGCTGCATGTTGAACTAAATCAAATAGTGTAAAAAGTGACAGATACGCTGCATGTTGCAGTAAATCAAATAGTTTAATTTAGTATGTCTCCATGGTTATACACAGACAAAATATTTGATCACATCCAGAAATGATCAGGCGTAGACTCACACACATGAATTTTTTAATCCATAATGCCAATCGTAAACATGGTCTGGAAATACTCAATACCCTAGGGAAAAAAAAGGTTGGGACAAGTACATTGATGATCCCTCGTTTGCTGATAATTCCACCCATAAAAAAAACTTTAAACAAATTTTTTTTTTAATTGTAAAAAAATTATTTCATAAAAAAAAATACAGAACAATTCGAAAAAAATTTTACAAATCTTGAAAAAATGTTATATTAAAAAAAAACTAATCTGCATCTATTTTTTAAAGTGTCAAAAGAATTAAATAACAAGTAAAAAATAATAAACCGAAAAATCGCCCTTGAAATCATTTTGGAAACCGATGCCTCATTCTTCTTATTTGATTCGAACAGCTAAATCAATTGAAAAAAATTCCATCTAATTTACGTGCAACATTAAAATTTTTTATATCAATTCGAGGCCAAGTATTTTCTAATGAATTAAAAAAAGTTACCATTTGAATTACGTGCAGCACTAAAATTTATGATATCAATCGGTGGACAAGTATTGTATTAGTAACTCCAAATTTTGACATTATTGAATTGTTCTAAGAAGCTTTCAAATCCAAAAGAATCACATGCAAGCTAGTCATTTCTTACTCTATGGTGGCAGAGACTTATAAGAAAATCGATTCTTCTCAGACTTTCAGGATCCTCTGGTATTATTCACAAAATTCGACGTCGATTGGATCGATACAAATTATGTTTAAATATGTGTTAAAAGTACTTGTCCGGCCCATCACTATTCATTCAATAAAGAATCAATCATAAAAAAACGAAATGGCACGGCAGAATCTCGTTAAAAGTTTGTTGAAATGCGATTCATTATTAATTTAATGTTCTTAATAATAGTATAGGTTAATTCTTATTCCGAATGGAACTCGTTCGCTGGAAGAATAAGTGGGAAGTAAAAATTGCCGTCATCGAATGTAAACTGCAGAGTTATTTTGGAAGCTTCAACATATACATTATGTACAATTTTTTTCATTTATCGATGCACAATAATATCCCTTCTATATTGCGGAATAATTTGTTTCCGTTTTTTATTAAATTAGTGCAATTAAGTAAAAATGACTTGAAGATTATTCTCTCAATTCCCTCTGCATGAATACTTGTGATCCATCAGTTCTAGACAAGCCCTGACTTTTATTTGGATAAACAATTTAAACGGAAAGTGATGGGCCGGACAAGTACTTTTAACACATATTTAAACATAATTTGTATCGATCCAATTGACGTCGAATTTTGTGAATAATACCAGAGGATCCTGAAAGTCTAAGAAGAATCGATTTTCTTATAAGTCTCTGCCACCATAGAGTAAGAAATGACTAGCTTGCATGTGATTCTTTTAGATTTGAAAGCTTCTTAGAACAATTCAATAATGTCAAAATTTGGAGTTACTAATACAATACTTGTCCACCGATTGATATCATAAATTTTAGTGCTGCACGTAATTCAAATGGTAACTTTTTTTAATTCATTAGAAAATACTTGGCCTCGAATTGATATAATAAATTTTAATGTCGCACGTAAATTAGATGGAATTTTTTTCAATTGATTTAGCTGTTCGAATCAAATAAGAAGAATGAGGCATCGGTTTCCAAAATGATTTCAAGGGCGATTTTTCGGTTTATTATTTTTTACTTGCTATTTAATTCTTTTGACACTTTAAAAAATAGATGCAGATTAGTTTTTTTTTAATATAACATTTTTTCAAGATTTGTAAAATTTTTTTCGAATTGTTCTGTATTTTTTTTTATGAAATAATTTTTTTACAATTAAAAAAAAATTTTGTTTAAAGTTTTTTTTATGGGTGGAATTATCAGCAAACGAGGGACCATCAATGTACTTGTCCCAACCTTTTTTTCCCCTAGGGTTTATATTATATGGAGTCATAATTCACAACAAAATCATTTATCTCCAAATTCCAGGAATCCATGTGTCGTACTCGACTAGTGATATTTATCAAATTGTGTACGTGACTATAGAAAAAAAAACATTGCATGGCTGAGTAGGTTCGAAAATTTCTAGTAACGCCCCTGATTATTTCTCATTTTCATTGGTTCTTACCGAATGGTATGTGTTCACTGAAGAAAATGAGAAGTGGATATTGCTATACGAACTTGCAAACAATCAAGTTCAAATTACTTGGAGATATTATTTTTATTTCTATCCATTTTATTATATTTGTCATTATAGAATAGCCCTGATTTGTTTTCGAATGAGCAATTTGAATACAAAGTGATGGGCCGGACAAGTACGTTTAAGACGTATTTGAACATAATTTGTACCGATCCAATCGAAGTTGAATGATGTGAATAATACCAGGGTATCCTGAAAGTCGGAGGGGAATCGATTCTTTAAAGCGTGTACCTTGTTGAAGTAACGAATGACTTTCATGTGAATTTTTAATGATTTTATTTCCATTAATTTTTTAGTAATTTTGATGAAACGTTGTGAGCCCGACAAGGATTCTCAACGCTCATTTGTCGCCGGAGATTATATTTCGAATAACTGATAAATACTTGACCTCGAATTGATATAATACATTTTAGTACTGCACGTAACTTCCGTTATGACTTTTTTTTCATTAACTTTTTTCGTGAAAATAATGATCATGAATTTCATTAAAGTTTCCAATTTGTTCGATAAATATTCCATATTATCAATAAAAATTTCGCCTCCAATTGATATCATGCATTTTTATACTGCATGTAACTGGATAGTACATTTTTCAATGTCTTCAATATTTATGAATTTTAAAAAAATTTTTTTATTTTTCTTTACAGAATTTTTTCGATTGTTTTTTATTTTTGTCGAACTTTTTTGAACTTTTCAATTTTTCGTTTATTATTTCTATAGAATTTTTTTCCTGGTTCTGAATCTTTTTTCTATGTCATCCAGAAACAAGAGACCATCAATGTACTTGTCCCAACCTTTTTTTCCCTAGGGGAAGTTTATGGTTTGATATCACGCCTTTTTTCTCAAAAGTTCCTCATTTATGTTATGACGGTTATAGGATTTTAGTATAAATTTCTATGAATTATTTGCTTAGTACATTTTTATAGATTCCATTCTCATACGAACATTTTTTATGGGATAATCTTTTTCATGAAATTATCAGCAAATAAGGGACCATCAATGTACTTTTCCCAATCTTATTTTCCCTAGGTATGATGTTCGGCTTATAAAGTTGGTTTCCACCATAAAAGACCAATTTTTCGTAAAAATTGTAGTGAAAATATTTCCTCACAAGCCTGCCCTTGAACTTTGGCGATTTTTTTCCTTGTACTCTAATATGTTATACCTATTAAGAATTCAACAGCATGGAGGAATCCGCGATGAGGCCCGAGAAATGAATTTCGGTTTATAATGTTGGTTTCCACGTAAAAGACCAATTTTTCTTCAAAATTGTACTGAAAATATTTCGGCACTGGTTTGGTCTTGGACTTTGGTGATTTTTCTCCTTGTCTTCTATATGTTTTATCTATTGGGAATCCAAGGGCATGAAGAAATGCGTGTTGTGGGCCATAATATGATTTTCGGCTTATAACGTTGGTTTCCACGAAATAAGATCTATTTTTCGTCAAAATTGTACTGGAAATATTTCATCACAGGTCTGTCTTTGCACTTTGGCGATTTTTTCCCTTGTACTCTAATATATTTCGTCTATTTGGAACCCAAGAGCATGGAGAAAAGTGTGTTGCGGGCCGAGATATGATTTTCGGCTTATAACGTTGGTTTCCACGAAAAACAACAAATTTCTCGTCAACATTGTACAGAAAATATTCCGTCACAGGTCTGTCCATGGAGTTGGGCTATTTTTTTTCTTCTACTCTAATATGCTATGCTTATTGGGAACCCAAGAGAATGGTAGAAAGCTGGTTGAGGGCCGAGATATGATTTTCAGCTTATAACGTTGGTTTCCACGAAAAAGGACCTATTTTTCGTCAAAATTGTACTGGAAATATTTCGGCACTGGTTTGTTTTTCCACGTTGGTGATTTTCCCCCTTATCTTCTAATATGTTTTGTATAATAGGAACCCAAGAGAGTGAAGAAATGCGTCTCGTGGGCTGTAATATGATTTTCGGCTTATAACGTTGGTTTCCGCGACAAAAGATCTATTTTTCGTCAAAATTGTACTGGAAATATTTCGTCTCCTGTCTGTCCTTGACCTTTCGCGATTTTTTCCAAGTCTTCATACCAAGAAAGAACTGATGTAAAGATTTCCTTAATAGAACAGATTTTATTTATCCCTGTTCTTCAAAATTCAAATGAAAGATAGATCAAATTCATAACACGAAAAATCCAACAGATTTGCCCACTTTAAATGTCGCTTTTGCATTCTGAATCTAGAGATTTCATTTCATCCAAAACGTGCCCTCAATGAAATATATTTCCAAAGTTTGCAAGTGGCCGCTGAGGTCCAATTATCCACAGTTTGATAGTTGCTGAAAAAAAGTACCCGAAAACTTCTAACATTTATTATGCC
Source organism: Venturia canescens (assembly GCF_019457755.1). Taxonomy (NCBI): domain Eukaryota; kingdom Metazoa; phylum Arthropoda; class Insecta; order Hymenoptera; family Ichneumonidae; genus Venturia; species Venturia canescens. The sequence goes on from NC_057427.1 coordinate 18,889,470, forward strand.
AGAACTCAAAGCAGCAAAAAAAACTAAGCGAACTTAATTCAACAGAGCAACAGAATTCAAAGACGTTTAAGGTACCTGCATTGGTTTTGGAGGAAAACCATTTCAGGACAATTCAGAAATGAATTTAGAAATTCGAAAACTCACAATGGAGTAGAAAAAGGAAAATTGAAGTATTTAGAAAAGCGGAAGACTTTTGTGATGAATTTTCTAGATTACATGATACGGTTGGAGTAAATGATTTGAATGATTGGCACACATGCTGCAACACAGAAATATCAAAGTTTGGAAGTATTCGCTGTATATCAGTCATACAAACTTCAATACTATTTGAAAAGGAACACTTAAAAACTTGCATTTACCTTACATATTACCATAATCAAAGATAAGGGGTGATCCGTAGCATATATATTTATCCACAGAAATTTCAGAGTTCGCAGGTATCTGCTGCGGTTCAATGTATCTGCGCAATGAGCTTCGAAGACAGCAATTTCAAATCTAGCCATAAATGAGCAACTGAAGACTTTTATAATCAATTTTTTACTTTATATAGATGTTACAGTTAGAGTCAAAATGTAAAATGAATGGCACAGTATTTAAATTCTATAGTTTGCAGATTTTTGCAGTATTTTAATGATCCGAATCTACAGCATTATAATGAAAAGTTGTCAAAAGTCATGATGTTACATTAAAATGACATAGCGCACATTGCATTCAGCAATTCTGTAAGTTTCTGGGGATGTTGGTAGGTATCATATTTGATCGCATCCAAAACTGAGCAACAGTAGACTTATCGGAATGAATTTTTTTTATAATAATTCCATATTTGTAGTTTGCAAAGTGGAAATACTCAACATACATGTCATTCTATAAGTTTTGTTATCAAAATTTGTGTTTGCATACCGCATTCCTAAGATACGACTTTTCATATCATCAGCAAAAAAAGCATCCATAGGCTTTCTGGAAAAGTTTGCAAATTTATCACTCGTCAGACCTAATGGGAAAAGAATAACTACACACTATACCAAGACCAGATGTTTTTTTGAAAATCTGATTTACAAAATGTGTAATTCAAGATCATGGTTAGAAACCTCTCGAATCATGTTACCACAATCATCATGAAGGAGTAGAAAATCATAGAACACATATTAGGGAACGAATTAATAATATGAATCGATCCGCTGCAAACTGATGGGGTGGAAACAAGGATCGGAGAGGGCAGAGCCAAACTGAATATCAAGCAAAATATGGGGATGTTTAAAAATAATGACGACACATGAAATAAATTAGAAAACATTTATTCAATTAAAGTTTCTAATATCATTCTAACAGTTGCGTGTATTTTTGTTCCATTTATTCGTATATATAACCTATGTACACATGATATATAATCACGCCACTGACAATATATTCGCACTGGACAATATTTCTCGTATTCTGGTTTATGGATTATTTCAGTTAACACTTATTTCCAATCGAACGAAATGATGAAATCTTGAACAGTTTCGTTGCCATATGCATCGCGCATTTTTTATATTCTTTTTCACACACACATCACAGACTACATTTACGCGGCCGCTTTGATACCGGTTTAATATATCACAAATAACAAAATAAATAGTAATATGCACTTCTTTAGATGACGAAAATTATTTTTTTATTGATCCCGCACGTACTTCGTAATGTCGAAACTCTGTTCATACGATCAAAAACTGACACATGGTTTGTACATTATTATATGTATATCGATCGAATTTATGACTGCTGTTACCAGCTGTGCTGCGCCGTGTGCTACGTTCTGAAGTTGACGTCAGATTTCCAATCATCAACAACTAATTTCAACAACCAATGACAACGTTTAAAAATGGATGTCGTCAGATCCAACCAATCAGAAACTCGAGAGCATCAAAGTGCCTTTGATTGTGTTGTAAATATAGACGCATAAATTCTAGAATGTGTTGGTAACTTTTGCATAATCTTGAGCCTGTGCAAAGTTTTTTCTCAGCAATTACGCCACCGATCATGCTGATTGTGGGTGGAATCGAAAGAGAATTTATTAATTAATCTCCAGTTCAATTTTCAAAGCCTCAGATGACTCAGGAGTTTCGTAATTGAACAAAATGACATGCCAATTTAACCCCCACCACCGCGAATCGTTTTATTCAGAGAAAAGATAGTCTCGGCGAGCTCGGGCCAGCAGACGACAGGGCTGTCAATGTACTTGTCCCGAGACTCTACCGAGTCTCTTGATTACGATATCGAAGTAGAACAGATAATTCTAAATTTTCACGACACACATTATTCACGTTTTCACTTCTCAATATTTTACTCACTCTCAGTACACTTTTGAGGTTTTATTTATTATAGATATTATTGTCGTGAATTGGGCTCGAAACTTATTGAAACTTCTTTTATGAAAAAAATAAAATTGATTATATCCACTGCTATTTCCAATAATGTTTTATTTATTTAAACGAAATTTGCAAATCTTGCACCGTTGATCCACGGGGCTACGATCGCAATCACTTTATAATAACATAACAGACGATAACAGACGGTATACAAGAAAACATTGAGGACTATCAGAAACTTTCTCATCGGCGATTGGTCGAGACGGATAGATTCTCACCGGTGATTGGTTATGATGGGCATCAAGAAGCCCTTGTATGTATCGGTCTGAACCCATATACGGATACGTCAGCTGCGTAAATGTGTTGGTACTTTTTGCTTTGCATAATCTTGAGCCCGTGCAAAGTTTTTTCTCAGCAATTACGCCACCGATCATGCTGATTTTGGGCGCAATAGAAAGAGAATTTCTTAATTAGCTGAAAGTTCAATTTTCAAATTGCGACATAACTCCTGAGCTTCGCAATTCAAGAAAATGACATGTCGATTTTACCCCCACCACCGCGAATCGTTTTATTCAGAGATAATATAGTCTCGGCGAGAGCCTCGGGCCAGCAGACGACAGGGCTGTCAATATACTTGTCCCGAGATTCTACCGAGTCTCTTGATATGCATGACGAAAATTATTTTTATATTGATCCCGCATGCACTTCGTAATGTCGAAACTCTGTTCATACGATCAAAAACTGACACATGGTTTGTATATATATATATATATTGTAACGGAACACTCGTGCGACGGCCCGAGCCCGTCGAAACTAACGAAACTCCGCGATCTTTAGAAATGCGATTTATTATCCGTTTAATGTTTTCAATAAAAGTATAGGTTAGTTCTTATACCGAATAGAATTATTTCGTTGGAAGAAATGAGAAGTAAAAATTGTCATCAGACATCGAAACCGGTAGAACAGTTTGCGTAGACATCGAAAAACATATTTTTCGATGGCCCCATAGGGCCATCTTTCTGTACTTGTATGTATTCAGAGTCGCGGCAGCGACTCAGAATACAGAAGACAAGTACATTTATGTTATGATGAGCCGCTGCCAGAATTTTTATTAAACTGCTTCAAAATAGGTTGGCTTTAAGACGCTGTCGCAATGAAAGGAGCACTGTAGTGCTATCAGAAAACCGTTCACGCGCTTTATAGCGCGGGATGCACCCTAATCCTTAAGATTGTTTAGAAGAAGAGTGAGGATGGATCAGAGTGGGACTTTTCTATGCTTATACATTGGGCGCCGTAGCTATTTTTTTTTGAAACCCTATAGGCTTCTCACCAGTATTTTTTTTTTATTTACTCGATGCAAATGCCTAAAATTTGCATTATCCGTATCCTTCATTACAGTTAACATATCTCATCTTGTTTCATTTTTCAATGGTTTAACCTTCATTTAATTGAAAATGATAAAATTACGAACAATCGCAGTAACGTTGGGGCCCTTTTGTCGCCCGTGCTCGATAACGCAGGCTCGAGCCTGGCTCGTTACTAGCTGATGGCTGATGGCAACACAACCTCAAAAAAATTTTAAACGTTGCCACCTGCTCTGTATATTTTTTGACACAAACAAATGTTTGAATTACGGAATCATAAATCGTGAGCAAAGTAAAGATACCACTATCGTGGTGAAAAAAAATATTAATGTGGAAAAATAAATGTGTGACGGAGGCGGTGTATAATCGGCGGTTGAAGCAAAAACAAAATATTCGGAAACGCATCTCTTCAACGTGTTATGATTTGACATTTGCAACCATAGCTCCTCCAAAAAAGTCGAAAATGACAGAAATTATTTTTGGATTAACGCTACTTCATTTTCGAATTTCACGCGCGTATTCAATAGCGCTCTTTCAATCTAATGTACTCCCCTTCCTTCTGCCGCGACACTGCCGCGTTGCCACGCCTGTCGGACACTCACTCGTTTGGAGTGAATTTTGACACGTTTTTCAATCTTAAAATGATGGATCAGTCGCTAATCACACCTCAAATTTTTTTATTGACATTTTTATTTTTTTGATCAGACGAACGATGTGGAAAAATTTTCTTTTCAAAATTTGCAGCTATCTCTCTCGCACTCGCGGTTGTGATTACCAACTGATCCATCATCTTAATCTCACTACATCTTCGAAGAAATTCTCTAAAGCCCAAAAATGTTGGTACTGATTATTTTAGAGATTTCGCCGTCATTTTTTCTATAAAAGTTCAATGGCATGTACAAATATATCATGAGTTTAGTGAGATTGCGCATGGCTCTGTCCATTAGAAGCTGTACTAAAGCGCTCAAAAGTACGGAACTTTGCGATTTTTTTTTCTCCGTAAATAATCTCCGAATCAACTTCAAATTTTGCAGGGATATTGCTTGAATATTCGACTACCCACTGTGTTAATTTCAAATCATTCTCATAAACGTGATTTTCTTCTAAACAACCTTAATACATTTTTCAATAACATTTTTCATATATGATACGAATATTGACTCAAAAATATAATGTGTCGAATTGAAATATATGTATTCATAATATTTCAATTTCCGCATTTCATTCTCGATTTCAATATTTGTATTGTATAGAAAACATTTTACTTAATAATAAATTAAGAATTTATACTCATTTACAATATAATTTGAAATATATATTGTAACGGTACGCTTTTAGACGTCACCCGCTACACGTAAGTTCGAGCTACTAAAAATTTAGGAGCAGGCATGAAATGAACGAGAGATTAAGAATTTGTATGTGAAAATATAATAATAGTGTTTATTCGAAATAATTTTGTTAAACAAATAAGAAGGCGATGCAAATCGTTGGTGTTTTGTGGTGTAGATGAAAATATCTCCCTAATTTCAATAAACTTGTCCAATTTATGCGTGGTATCGCTCTCTTACGTCAAGAAACTTGTCCAGTTTTAATTATTTCTGCTCTCTTTTGCTAATTCTTATAAATTCTGATCTGTGAGCTCAGAAATTAATTCCTATTTTTCTCAACTCTCAAATTTAATCAATCCGATTAATTTTATGCTTCTATACAATTCGGAACGATGTTGGTGTATTGGCTCGATACAAATCAACTGAGATTGATTAAAATTTTGGATAATCAAAATAACTTTTATTTGAATCAAACGTTTAAAGTAATTTGGATATCGGAAACAGTCCTCGCTTCAAAGAGAATAGTGGAAGCTTATGCTTTCGAAATAAATTATTAATGCTTCCAACAAAATAAATCAATGTGAAGTGAAGGTGAAGGGCCTATGCCAAGAATCTTCAGACCCCACGGAATCGCAGGGTCCCCTCCCTCTTTAGCATAGGATGACAAGGATCCGAATTGAGAATCTTCAGACCCCACGGAATCGCAGGGTCTCCTTCCTCTCAATAAGGAATGGATAGGTTATCACCCTCGAATCTTTGGACTGCACGGAATCGCACAGTCCCCTCCCTCTCGATGTGAAATTTGGAGTATTTAGGTTGGTTGGTTTGTTGGAGCTTGTTTCCAGAGTCACTACCTCTGTACTAAAGCGAGAGCTGATTCAAGAATGAGCTGCCGTGGTTGCTCCGAACGGCCTTTTATACTCGTTTAAACAAAGAGATCATGATAATAATTCATTCTAAAAATAACTAGAATTTTTATTCGCCTGGAAAATTAATCTTTAACCAGAATTTGATCTCTAAATTCTCGGATTGGGTCGCTAATTCCCGCTCGCGCCGTGATTGGACAAACTTGAGGCTGTTTTCCCTCGCTTTTGAGAACTTAATTCTCCGTGTAAAAATAAATGTTTTTAACGACCAAAAATCATATTTTGCTTTTTCCAAATTAAATAAATTAAACTTTCTTTTTATTATTGTTAAATTAATAATTTCTGATCGTTTCGATCATTATTTCTCCTGGAACCAATAGCTTGATTGTGACTGGCCATTTCCGTTGGATCCAGTGCACAATAGGGCTTTTCTGGACAAGTTTTCTCTGGACACTCTCAATTGCCTTTAACACTGAATTTTTAACCTTTTTTGTTTAATTTAATCTTACCTAGCATAAAAATTGAATTGATTGAGTCGTTGAAACGTAACATGTGAGTAATTATGAGAGAAAAGAGTTTTTCTTAATAAGGCTTTACGCCGAGCCACGGAGAGTCGCGTCGAGCGGCTGAGTACGAGCTCGCGTGGCGCGGGATTCAAATGTGATATTACGTTCGAATAAAAGGGAGTGCCGTTTCAATATTTAAACAAACATTGTAGACGACTATATCTGTTTAAATCAAAATACTGCTATATTTGTTTTCCAGAAAGAAATAATATCTGTAGAAAACTTTAAAAAAGTAAAAATAACGTCAAGTATTAAAAGTTTTCAACCTTAATTTGAGAAATAGTTTCAAAAATCCATTTTCAGAGTAAAAAAAATGGAGCTTCTAAAAAAAAGAATAGAAAAATTTTATAATATCCATCGCATGCAAAATTTTCACTCTTTGAAGAATTTAATTTGCTGAATGAATAATCAAAATCGTTGCCATTATTGTTTGTAAAAAGTTTCAACTCACATGAAAATCATCAAACAGTTGTTGTCCGTCTACATACAAAAATTGACTGTCCAGTATTATTAATTAATTTATAAAGTACTCAACTTAAAGCAAATCATTTGAAAAATTTCCGTTGAAGACGAGAAATGTATTTTTTTTCCTGGATAGTACTTGTCACGCCTCCCAAGAAGAAAGTAAATACTTCGAAAGTAAAAAAGGAACACCATTTTCTATATTTGCTTAGTCAATAAAAATTTTGAAAAAAAATTTAAACTCTGATAAAAAATCAGATCGTTTTCTAACGTAGTCAAGTTCGGTGAAAAATTACGGTTCCGTTAGTACAACATTCACACATATAATAGAAAAAACATTTATTGGATATCAAGAGACTCGGTAGAGTCTCGGGACAAGTACATTGACAGCCCTGTCGTCTGCTGGCCCGAGCTCGCCGAGACTATCTTTTCTCTGAACGAAACGATTCGCGGTGGAGGGGGTAAAATTGGCATGTCATTTTGTTCAATTACGAAACTCCTGAGTCATCTGAGGCTATGAAAATTGAACTGGAGATTAATTAATAAATTCTCTTTCGATTCCACCCACAATCAGCATGATCGGTGGCGTAATTGCTGAGAAAAAACTTTGCACAGGCTCAAGATTATGCAAAAGTTACCAACACATTCTAGAATTTATGCGTCTGTATTTACAACACAATCAAAGGCACTTTGATGCTCTCGAGTTTCTGATTGGTTGGATCTGCCGACATCCATTTTTAGACGTTGTGATTGGTTGTTGAAATTATAGTTGTTGATGATTGGAAATCTGACGTCAACTTCAAAATGTAGCACACGGCGCAGCACAGCTGGTAACAGCAGTCATAAATTCGACCGATATACATATATATATATGAAACAAAAACAAAATATGCATTAATAATACGATTACTAAATTTTTCTATCGTGGGTATATAATAATCAATCCATCACTGCACACGCGCTGGTTATCGAACCATACGTCATCTTATTATGTTCTCGTCATTTTACTTCATAGGTATCTAGGCCCTCTACATTATCGGCCACGTGAGGCAATCTGAACACACTGCGGTTATGAATTGCTCATTTTCACCACCAGCGTTAGGGAACAGTGTATTCGAATGAAAGTGTGAGTATAACGGCGGATATGTGAATATTTCCAATAAAGTAATTCGTAAGTAAATAAAAACAGCTGCAAAAAGACGTAAGAAAATTTTTAAATGCGACGATTCTACGGGCACCATTAAATCACACAAGTTGAATGAATACTCGCGTCACCACGAAACGATTGTAGTATACGAAGTGAAAATATAGGGACGGGAAATGCGAAAATGTAAAAATACTGGAGAACCGAAGTGTGTGTTCGGAACACCTCGGTGTTCGGGCGCTCTGAGCCTCATACGTGACGGGCGGAAAGTAGAAACGCACCCGCACGTATGTACCCACGAGTCTTGGTTTCGAAAGCAGCCATGCGCTAACGATGATGCGCGCGAATTCCGTTATGGCACCTTGCGTCCTTATTGCGTCGACGCAAATTGGAAGTATATATGTGAATCGTTGAAACGCAGAGTTTCGTGTTGTTGTTAAATCAAAATCGTAATTATAAAAAGTGCGTGATTATAAACGTGAAGTGCCATTCTCGATGTTTCGAAGCGTACATCTATACATCGCGGGATCATCGATTTCGAATATCGCGATGTATATGCATTAGGGTGGCCCTTAATATAGGTAAAAAAAAAATTCATCGCGCCGCCCCCCAAAACGATTCCAAATGATAAAAAAAAAATCTACGCAAAGCCGCAGCTATATCCGGTGAAAGGAACATGTGCCTGTAAGCATGAACTTGGATTCAAATATGAATTTTTCTTCATGATTGGAGAAAATTCAGTTTTTTAAATCTGATTTATCTGTCAATTTTTTTTTCTACTTCCCAAAGCTATTGTATATTAGTATGCAATATCCAGATCAAATAATAAGGTCTTCCATACTACACTAACGCAAAAAGATAAAGGATCTAAAGATTTTTCCGAATTTTTAGTAATTTTTAAAAATGTTGTATTTCAGTGAAAAATGGTCGTATCGAGGTCTAAAAAAAACGCATTTTGAAGCTTCAAGTTTCTATTTTCAAGATCTTATGACGAAAAAAATGCAGAGCTACATGTTCTGCGCAATTTTGAGAAAAAGTGCGAGAAAGAAACAGCAAATTTTTATGCTTCTTTATCAATTCCACAAGCGTAGATTTATTTTTTTTAACTAAGCCATGGTATAGACCGGATAGCTGGTTTATTAAGCTTCAATTTGCTTTTTTAAAAACTTGGGTAGGACAATTTTTTGCTGAGATGTTGAACTTTGTGTTGAGAGTTGTTCCGTGTGTGTCAATTCGTAAGTGAAAGTATGCGAGATCGTTCATTGATCAGTTAAGTCGGAGCAATTGGCGAATGAACGAGAGAGAGAGACAGTGAGACAGATGATAGCGGAATGGTTGCCGGGTGAGAGTCGTCAGTCGCCATACTGGCATGAGAAAGAGCGAATGGACTAACAATCAAATCGTCCAAATAAAGAGAACAGTCACTTGTGCATTACCTCATCTTAACTTTATTATCATCAAACCACTCCAATCTATACGTGAATTAACACTTTCAATCAAGAACTCTTTAGTCTTTGATCGACGATATCTCGGCAACCAATGGTCGCACAGGAAATTCAAGGGCCGTTCTGAAAACTGGAATGAATGTCCTACAAGATTCCGTTGCGATCTTGAAGATGAAATTTTTTTTTCATCCTTGTCGTGAATTTAAAAAAACAGGAAAAAAAGGTAATTTATGGTTTTTCAGAAAGTCAATAGTCAAATTTCAAATAATCATGAAATGACTGATGTTGAGTATGCCATTTACAGCTGAATATACCCCCAAAAACCCTGCAAAGTTACATTTCGATCTAACCAATCTTTTCTTCGTTGTAACCGATCAAACATTAATCAAATTTAAGGGTCACGTTTTTTACGTTAAACGAGTCATGATCATGACAAAAATGAAAAAAAAAAAAAAAATTTCTAAGTTTTTTCTACATTTTTCCCATAAATAAGGTTGAAATATACAAAAAAAAATTCCGAAAGTTTTCGATGAAAATTGATTTTTTTCTTAAGATTTCCAACATTGAGGGCTTCTGAAAAACCATAAATTACCTTATATTTTCCTATTTTTTCAAATTCACGACAAGGATGGAATAAAAAATTCATCTTCAAGATTGTAACGGAACCTTGTAGGACATTCATTCCAGTTTTCAGAACTGCCCTTGAATTTCCTGTGCGACCATTGGTTGCCGAGATATCGTCGATCAAAGACAAAAGAGTTCTTGATTCAAAGTTCAACATCTCAGCAAAAAATGGTCCTACCGAAGTTTTAAAAAAAGCAAATTGAAGCTTAATAAACCAGCTATCCGGTCCATACTATGGCTTAGTTGATAAAAATAAATCGACGATTGTGGAATTGATAAAAAAGCATAAATATTTGCTGTTTTTTTCTCGCACTTTTTCTCAAAATTGCGCAGAACATGTAGCTCTGCATTTTTTTCGTCATAAGATCTTGAAATTAGAATCTTGAAGCTTCAAAATGCGTTTTTTTAGACCTCAACACGACCATTTTTCACTGAAATACAACATTTTTAAAAATTACTAAATCATGCAGAAAAATTGATATTTAAATCCAAGTTCATGCTTACAGGCACGTCTTCCTCTTACCGGACATAGCTACGGCTTTGCGTAGATTTTTTTTTTATCATTTGGAACCGTTTTGGGGGGCGGCGCGATCAATTTTTTTTTTTACCCATATTAAAGGCCACCCTAATATGTATGTGCGCGAGTGTCACGGTAAACCGGTACGTTTTCAATGAAAAAATATGTGTTACTGCCGTGGATAACCTCAATATGGTTCTTTGGAACTTCGTGAAAATCTGTGCCATGTTTAACGGTGAAATTATGAGAAAAGTTCAACGAAATAAATCTGCGATAAAATGTACGTCATAAGAAAGTGTACAATCGTACGAAAATCATGACTCCGACGAAGAAAATGATCATAAGAGTAATTAAGGTTGACTGTTATTGTTGAAGAACGTGATGAGGAAAAGTTATCGCCAGAGAACCTCGCATTATGGGTGAACGAAGAATCTGTGGCATGTGGAACCATGAGGATATGATTAAGAAATATTAACAATGAACAAGAATTTCTATCCTGGGATAGATAGACAAAATAAATACATGTAAGAAGGGTTGAATCATTTCATGTCAAGAAAGTAAAAATCTGTTTCTTATCAACATAAGAATTTCAGGAATATTGACGGAACTGTAATCTGAGGAAAATGCATTCAATGTGTGCATCGGAGGAGGAATACTAAAGCGATCATCGCACGATAGGTCAAGGATGGAGGAACATGGGAAGCGAATACTGGGAATCAAAACTGTCAACGAAACGGAACAATAAAACAAGGAAAAACTTCTAGCCATAAAAATGGACCCCAGGAAGATGAAGAAAACAGCGTTGTAGCAGGGGTATGTTAAATTAAAATAAAAATATTTCAATGAAGCCTAATAATGCTGAAGTTTGCAACGTTGGAGTCCAACGAAATGATGTAAAAAAACTCCTAATGATTCCACTAATTCTCCAATCTTGTTACCTGCCAAATTTGAAATTCGTAGTTTCTCAAGCTGCACCGATATTTCGTGAAGTAAAAAATAATTGGTGAATTACAAATGTCTTTTTCTTCATTTCGTTGGACTCCAACGTTGCAAACTTCAGCGTCATTAAAGCCAAACGCTTCTTCCGTCAACCTTCTTCTGTCATAAATTGAAAATATCGTCGTCATGAAAGAAACGATGAGAGGAGAAGATAATGCAGGTGTTAACGTATATTAAAAAAATCTAGTCATGGCGAATAAACACATTGAAGCAATATGAAAGAAATGAGAAAAGTTTCTCCTATCGAGTAATAAAATAGAAATGTAAAGAATTATTAAGGATTATAAAATTTCAAATAGACACGCTAAATCATTTATCTTGATCAACAATGAAATCTCATCGAACAATATAACTACAATAGATGATGGTATCTAGCGAGGTTGAACTGTCTGTGAAATAGCAGCATTGCGTAAAGACCTAGTATATAATGAAAAATTCACCGTAATTGGAGACTCTCAATAATCGGCGAATGGATAATCGTTTTTCAATCTATTTCAGATATTTCAACGGAAGTAAGGGCGGAACGAAGGCGTTCGAGGACGAGAACGCCGAAAAAATGAAAAAAACCGAACGGACGAGCGAATAGAGGAAAAATCAGTAAGGACAAGACGAAAACGAGAACGACGAGCAACAAAATAAAGAGGACAATGACTAAATTTAAACATCTCAAGAGGATTATTTTTCAAATGGCAGGCAAGTTAAATTTACAAATACGTAACGGGGTTAAGTAACTGCTGTACTGCATGCTAGTCTAATGAATGCTAAATTTTCCAAACGCTTTTAGACCAAGTTCAACGTACCGATTAAACTTATTGTTAGTAGATATGTATTCAAGCTTTTTTATTAACGTGAAAAAATATTTAAAATGATAGTTCTGCTAAACTATCAACTGATAGATGAAAATTTCCACGATGACACATTACCACTGGTATTTTTCAAAGAATTATCTGCGTTTTACGACTGATTGTTTTGCAACAAGTCTCATTTTGTTCCTTAACTGGTCCTCTACGAACCCGCTATGTGTTTTTTTTTTTTCAATTAAATCGTTTCACTATTGCAGCTAATTATTCGTTGAGCGAATAAACTTTTTCATTGATAATTTCTGAAGGAATGAATTTAAAGGAAAATCTACGCGATGAATTCATAGAGAATTAATTGAGGACTAAATTGAGGACTAAACGGACTTGGTGCAATCAACTCTGTTAGAAAATACAGATAATTCTTTGAAAAATACCTATGAAAATGTGTCGTCATGGAAATTGGCATTTATCAGTTAATGGTTTTCAAAACGATCGTTTTTAATATTTTTTCACGTTAATGAAATATGCCATGTACAGTCCAGCTTTTACGTTCTCTCGAATTACCAATAAACGTAATCGGAGTATTTTGACGGTAATCAATAATTATTTTTCATTTGCATTTCAGATTATTCATTCGCAAGAAAGCCGGATTCGAGGAGTTCGACGCCAAATGAAGCAGTGCAAAGCAATTACGATTTTCTTTTATATCGCGTAATAGAAGCGTTCAATGCCGGACGTTCTACGTTTGAAAGAGGCTGAATTAACCATTTATTTTTTTTATTATCGAATAAATAATGCAACTTTTGTAATGGCGCTTTCCTATTACGAATCAAGTTGAAATGATGAATCAATTTGAAAAAAAAATTTCGAAGGAACAATTCAAAATCCAGCACAAAGGTTTTTTCATGATGGTCGAACAATAAAAACATCAGAAAAACTCTCGCCTTCCGCGCAACCCTTGAAATCTATGTTTTTTACGAACGGCCATAGGACGAACCGGAGTGCTGAGATTTTATTGCTTATTATCTCGCGTTAATGTTTAGCGACTTGATTTTTTAAGGAGAGCGCGCTACGATGAAACAAAAATGTTAATTAGTTTTCAAGTTTTTTGTAATATTTAAAAAAATAAATTTTGTTGTATTCCCCTCTTTCCACACTCCAAGAGCAAAAAATACATGTAATTGCTCTTGGAGAGTTGAAAACTTTCCCACCTTACCGCATCCTCGTTTATTTTGATCCCTGAACCTTCTTCCTTGTACGAGGCTGAAAGAAATACCGGTACCTCTCTGTACGAAGCTGAAAGAAATACCGGTGTCTCTCTGAAGGGGCACCGGTACCCTCCTTGTACGATGCTAAAAAATAAAAATACCGGTGCCTCTCTGAAGAGGCACCGGTACCCTCCTGTACGAAGCTGAAAGAAATACCGGTGCCTCTCTGAAGAGGTACCGATACTGGGTATCCGATGCCTCAAAAGTGGTGCTGAAATCGTGTCCGATACTGGGTATCGCGTTCTGTCAGGGTTGTCCCGCACTTCGTAACGTCAAACCCCGGCCGATTCGTTACCACACAGCTATCAAAGGGAACTCGTATATATGACCTACATTATTACACATGATATATAATCACGCAACTGATGATATATATACACTGGACAATATTCCGCGAATTCTGGTTTAATTGAAAGATTATCTCAGTTGACACTTATTTCCAATCGAACGAAATAATGAAATCTTGAAAAGTTTCGTTGACATATGCATCGCGCATTTTTTAATATTTTTTATTTGCACACACAGATCACAGTCTACATTTACGCGGCCGCTTTTATACCAGTTTAGTATACCACAAGTTTTAACAAAATAAATATTAATATGCACTTCGTCAGATGACCCGAATATTACTTTTATTTTCTTGCACGCACTTCATAACATCATAACCCCAGACTTCAACATTTAAGTGAAACTTCGGCTGATGACTTTCGAGTACTTTCGAGCTCTCGAGCTCCTTAGCTTTCCGCCAAACTTCCTTACTCTTTTTATAGAATGTCATTGGCCCAAAAATTCTCTCACCCTTCATTGGTTGCAAAAAAATTTCTCTGACCAGTGATTGGTGATCATGGGGGCCAAGAGGCCTATGTTTGTAGCGGTTGGAGTACGCGCATACAGATACGTCAAATCCTGAATGTGTAAATAACGTTTGCATAATCTTAAGTCCGTGCAAAGTTTTTTCTCAGAAATTACGACACCGACCATGCTGATAATTGGGCTCATTCGACAGAGAACTTCTTAATTAGCTAAAAGTTCAATTTTCAAAGCCGTACATAACTCAATAGCTTTGCAATTAAAGAAAATCACATGCCAATTTTACCCCCACCACCGCGAATCGTTTTATTCAGAGAAAGTATAGTCTCGGCGAGAGCCTCAGGCTAACAGACGACAGGCTGTCAATGTACTTGTCCCGAGACTCTACCGAGTCAAGAGACTCGGTATGGATCAAGAGATCCATTCTCGACTAGTTCGACATAAATTCATTACTCCAAATGCTTACTATTCAACGCGTTTTCTTTTCTTAAATCAATTTTTACAAAGATTACTCCTTTGTTTATCCACTTCAGTATTTGTGTAATTCATTCAATCATCTGCCCATTTTGTAAAAAAATGAGTGTACGGACAAACGAGTGAAAGTGACGCGTTGATAAATTAGAATGCGTATGCACATGAACGAATGGCCGTATCTATCCGTACAAGATTAAGGCATATTCAAAGGATTAATTCGTTTCATTTCTTTATCCCTTCGTTTAATTGTTCAATTTTATCCATAAATTTCACCCATCTATATTGTTTACCAAATCATTATATAACAGGGCCTCTCTTTATTTATTGGGGGATCGGTTTTTTTCACAATCGTTCTTACAATACTAATCAATTATTTTTTTCGTAGTAAATTTGAACAATTGCCTCTTCCTGAGCTTCCATTTGATAACCATGCACACCAAGTTTGTATGTAATATTGCATGATTAAACGAACTTACCTGTAAGTGAAGTTCGATTTTGAATGTATGAAGCGCCTCTTCCGAATAGATCAACTCGTAGTACCCCTACTTCACACCGGTCTTGCCACAATTTTTAAAGTTTGTAATTGCCATAGTTACGTCTCTACGTTGTATGTATCGTCATTCTTTAAAGTACTGCCGTAAATTAAT
Source organism: Venturia canescens (assembly GCF_019457755.1). Taxonomy (NCBI): domain Eukaryota; kingdom Metazoa; phylum Arthropoda; class Insecta; order Hymenoptera; family Ichneumonidae; genus Venturia; species Venturia canescens. The sequence continues at coordinate 18,905,132 of NC_057427.1, forward strand.
TGGGATAAAGTTATATATAAGTGAGGGTTGGGATTGATCTATTTGGAAGAGGCGCTTCATACAATCATGATCGAACTTCACTTACAGGTAAGTTCGTTTAATCATGCAATTGTATTTCGCGCCTCTTCCTCTAGATCAACTCGTGGATATTCAAAGATTTTACGGCAGATAGAGTTACAGAAACCTTTATTGACATAACATTAATAATATAATGAGTCAATTATCTTTTTTTTCCATTTACGAACTCAGAATCGTTTTTGCGAACAAATATTTTTCACGAATGATAGGAAGATTATAAAACCTTGCAAATGTGCCAGATTTTTCAGTCCATCCAGCAGCTTTACGAATACTTTCAATATCTATATTCATTCTACATGTTGCTGAAGTTGCAGTATGTCTAGTACTATGAGCCGTGAAAATATTAACGTCGATTCCACTCATAAACAAAGTATCTTTTATCCAACGACTCAATGTTTCACTGGAAACTTTATTGTGAGGCTTTTTGGAAGAAATAAATAACGAAAAATGATCTTTGCGGAGATTTTTTGTTCTTTGTATATAATATTTTAAAGTTTCAGCTACACACATAGCCCGGTTCTCAGTGAAAAATGGTAAATTTAAATTTGGTTGAAAGCGTCCTCGTCCTGATGTTTTTATTTTTTGAGGGATTTTTATCTCTATTCGGTTATTGATTTCAGGAATCTCTCTTATATCAATAAGAGATAATGTTTGTACCCTTTGCCCAGTTACTAAAGCTAATAACATGACCAATTTTAACGTTAAATTTTTCAGGCTTTCCGTATTATCATTTGACCATTTGATAATATATTCGAGAACTATTTTTGGATCCCACGTTACGTCATATCTTGGTTTTGCAGGTCTTCGTTTGGAAATGCCCCTAAAAAACATTTTAATTTGTGGATTCTTTCCAATTTCTCGATCGTGTAAGAAAGAAATAGCAGAACGAGCACAATTCAAAGCTCCGTAAGACGCTCCATTCGTAAACTCCTTTGACAGAAACTCCGAAATGAGATTAACAGATTCTAAGTACGGATCGGCTTGTTTTAAGTTACAAAATGACCACCACTTTTTCAGAGCTTCATCATATTATTTAATTGATGATTCACTCAGAGATCATATCATGATATCTATTGAATCTTCGAGAATCGGCTTCAAAGCAAACGCTCTCCGGAAAGCGTTGCGGCAACCAGTGTAATTTGATTCTACAATGGGTGAATTTCCAAGAATCATTATGTCATTCAGATATATGACAGAAGAATAACACAATTGTCTCAAATATTTCATAACGGGCTTCAAAATTTTTGTGAAGACAAACGGGGCTGTACTAAGACCGAATGGTAAGCATACAAACTCGTATAGATTACCTGCAAAGGAGAATCTCAAATATTTTGTACTTTCCTTTGCTATTGGAATCAGGTAATATGCATCTTTTATGTTTAAATATGTGTTAAAAGTACTTGTCCGGCCCATCACTATTCATTCAATAAAGAATCAATCATAAAAAAACGAAATGGCACGGCAGAATCTCGTTAAAAGTTTGTTGAAATGCGATTCATTATTAATTTAATGTTCTTAATAATAGTATAGGTTAATTCTTATTCCGAATGGAACTCGTTCGCTGGAAGAATAAGTGGGAAGTAAAAATTGCCGTCATCGAATGTAAACTGCAGAGTTATTTTGGAAGCTTCAACATATACATTATGTACAATTTTTTTCATTTATCGATGCACAATAATATCCCTTCTATATTGCGGAATAATTTGTTTCCGTTTTTTATTAAATTAGTGCAATTAAGTAAAAATGACTTGAAGATTATTCTCTCAATTCCCTCTGCATGAATACTTGTGATCCATCAGTTCTAGACAAGCCCTGACTTTTATTTGGATAAACAATTTGAACGGAAAGTGATGGGCTGGATAAGTACTTTTAACACATATTTAAACATAATTTGTATCGATCCAATCGACGTCGAATTTTGTGAATAATACCAGAGGGTCCTGAAAGTCTGAATAGAATCGATTTTCTTATAAGTCTCCGCTACTATAGAGTAACAAATTACTAGCTTTCATGTGATTTTTTTGGATTTAAAAGCTTCTTAGAAGAATCTAATAATGTCAAAATTTGGAGTTACTAATAAAATACTTGTCCACCGTTTGATATCATAAATTTTAGTGCTGCACGTAATTCAAGGGGTAACTTTTTTCAATTCATTAGAAAATACTTGGCCTTGAATTGATATAATAAATTTTAATGCTGCACGTAAATTAGGTGGAATTTTTTTCAATTGATTTAGCTGTTCAAATCAAATGAGAAGAATGAGGCATCGGTTTCCAAGTTTTTTTTTATGGATTTGCGTTTCTTCATGTAATAAATCTGCTAATCTTCTTGAAGCATCGCTCAAATTTTCAGCCCAAGTGTATTTTTCTTTCATATTAATTCGCAAAATTTCGAAAGTGACTTTTGCCACCGCAGCGAGACCCATTGCGATTCGGCCTTGAGTCATGGATATTCTTTCGTCTCTCTTGAATATGGTGTCTTGTAAAGAACTTTTTATCTCAGGATTCAAGGAGGGAGGTTTCATTCATTTAGAATTTTCGGGAATCTTATATTTTTGAGATAAATCCTTTCTCAACTCATTCGGTAACCCCGTCAAGATAACCTCATTTATTCTCACGGCTAAATCTTTGTGAATGGAACCGCCAAAACTGGTTTCTTCATTCAAGCGTTTCCCCAACGCAGCTAAAAGATTTGAGTCTAATTCTATATCGACCGAATCATCTTTTATTGGTTCAGTCTCTCTTATACTCAAGACTTCATGCAATGAAGTCAAATTTTCAGTCGCATCTAGATTATCATTCGGAGGTTGTGGGTTCATTACCTTTTCTTGACTATCCTCAGGATCCTTCTCTAAACCTCCTTGATTGATATTTTCACCAGATTCCCCACTGTACGAACGAATTGCTGAGTCGCTTTCCAATGAATTTTCTCGAGAGTCGCTGTCTTGATACGAATGTTCTGTCAACAATTGACAACATCATTTTCATACCCATGTAACGTACGATTCGCATCAAACGGGTTGAACGCTTATGAGCTGTGATTTCGACTTCATAACGCAGACGTGAGTCCGTGTGCCAGTTGAACCAGCACACGTGCGTTAGAGGTTGAATTTAAAATCAACCTAAACTCTATATCGGTTGGAAAATTGCATTTTCCACGTATCAGTTGAACTGATACGTTAACCAAAGAGATATGTGAGATCTTCCTTTTCCTTTCTGCAATATATGGATTGGTCAAGGAACAAGAAAAAAAAAATTTTTCCTTACCTCGCTTCTTATTCTTTGATTTTTTAAGCTTTCTCTCATAATGTTTGATTTTCCTTTTAATCCTTTTTTCTTCGTCAAAAGAGTAATTCATTCTTTTCCAAGAATTCATGATGTCAGTTTTCTGTAACACGACTGTGACTCCCGGCACAAAAAAGAAGAATTATGGCAATTACAAACTTTAAAAATTGTGGCAAGACCGGTGTGAAGTAGGGGTACTACGAGTTCGGAAGAGGCGTGAAATACAATTGACAATGAATTTGTGCAGTACATTGCATAGATACAATGCATGCACTTTTACACGTATTTGCGCTTTTCTTTATAAAAGGTTCTTGTATCATATTGTATAAAATGTTTTAAGTTTATAACCTGAGCTAGCATAAAAGCAGATGATAATTTCTTAATAATTGCAGAATCATTCTGAAACCTTTGTTTTTCTGTTACTATACACTCGATGTGATTTTTTTGGATTTAAACGCTGCTTAGAACAATTTCATAATGTTAAAACTCCGAATGACTAGTAAAATACTTGTTCTCTGTGTGATATCATAAATTTTAGTGCTGGACGTAACTCAAATGGTAACTTTTTGATTCATTAGAATTTTCTCAAGTTCCTGATGGTTCCGTAGGAATGAATATTCCGAATTACCATTGAATACTTGACTTCGAATAGATATCTTAAATTTTCATACTGCACCTAACTTAGATGGATTTTTTTTACAAGTGATTTAATTGTTAGAATAAGATAAGAAGAATCGGTTTCAAAATGATTTCAAGCGTGATTTTTCGATTTTTTTATCAATTTAAAAAAAAAAAAAATTACAACTTTGTATTTTGTCAAATATAATGCTTTTTCACGGTTTGTGATTTTTTTCGAATTGTTGTTTTGATATTAATTACAATCGGTTTCATCATTTTTTTTTTGAATTTTGTTTTTATTTTTTCGTGACATGATTATGAAACTAGGGACTATCTAGGTACTTGTCCCAACCTTTTTTCCCTAAGGGAATTTTTGAGATTTTATATAACACCTTTTTTCTCAAAAGTTGTGAATTCTTGTTTTGCGGATTAAATTAAGCTAAACTAACCACAATCACGTTAAGTTCAAAAAATAAAAATAAGAATTATATACTCTGCTATCTGTTGTGTCCACGAAGACCGTCGCGAAGGGACGAGTTATCAAGGACGAGCATTTAAGGGATTTAGGCCAAAAGAGCTGAACTCCAACTCGATACTTTTACTACAAGTTAACAATAAGTTTATTTAAGAAGTTACAAATTCGAGGTTTTATTGCCTCGAGACCAATCGTTACAATTCTCGTCAAAGACTGACGAATTTTGGGTTAGTCGATAATTTTATAGATTTGGGGGTTTTCCCCTTCTGGTGCGAATATAACCTAGATTTCCTTCTGGAAGTTTCGATGTTGACATCGAGGGTCGATGCTTTGCGGAAAATTTCCCAAATAACGATTCCCCGAAATACAATTCCCCGAAAATACCATTTCCCGAAAACACAATTTCGCGAAAATACATTTCCCCGAAAACAATTTCCCGAAAATACAATTTCCCGAAAATACATTTCCCCTAAAACAATTTCCCGAAAATACAATTTCCCGAAAAAACATTTTCCCGAAAAACAATTCCCCGTAAAACAATTACCCGAAAACACAATTTCTCGAAAATTCAATTCCCGAAAATCCCATTCCCCGAAGTAGAATTTCCTGAAAATCTATTTTCTAAAAATACAAGGGTGTGTTACGTTTTGGCACGACTATTCTAACGCGGCCATTTGTGGCACGCGATGTTTGGACACTGGGACATTCAGATGTGAGGACCTTTCGACGCGGCTCTTCGGGCGCAGAGACGTTGGGGCGCGAAGACATTTTTACGTAACCTTATCGGCGCTAAGATTTTTTAAAATCAAAACTAGAATATGCAAAACATTAAATAAAATTATATCGTGAACGCTGAAGAAAAGAATGGTAGCTGCATAGGGTGGGATTTTTTACGGATCCGCGATTTTCTGCGGTTTTTCATTTTCGCACGATAGAGGATGGGATTTGGTACTCATGATAACTAATTTGAAATTTTAATCGTCACTCTCAGGGGCTTCGCCCCCTGCAACCCCCATCGCCCGCGTTGGGATACTATACGAGTACTCAGCATCGAAAAATGTATACCCCTAGGGAAAAAAAGGTTGGGACAAGTACATTGATGGTCCCTTGTTTTCTGATCATATCACGAAAAGTGTAAAAAAAATTCCAAAAAAAAAAATCATAAAACCAAGTGTAAATAATTTCAACAGAACAATTCGAAAAAAATTTCATAAATCCTGAAAAAACATCACATTAAAAAGAATACAAATCTGTAATTCTTTTGCAAAGTGAAAAAAATTCAAATAAACATAAGAAATAAAAAACCGAAATATCGAGCTTGAAAACGTTTTGAAAAACGATGCCCCGTTCTTCTTATCTTATTCTAACAACTGAATCAATTTTAGAAAAAATTCCATCTTAGTTACTTACAGCATTAAAATTTATGATATCAATCGGAGGACAAGTAATTTTTGAGTTACTCCAAATTTTAACATCATGAAAATGTTCTAAGAAGATTTTAAATCCTAAAAAAATCACATGAAAGCTAAATTTATTTGTTACTCTATGGTGGCCGAGAATTATAAGAAAATCAATTCTTCTCAGACTTTTAGGATTTTCTGGTATTATCCACAGAATTCTACGTCGATTGGATCGATACAAATTATATTTAAATATGTGTTAAAAGTATTTGTCCGGCCCATCATTTTTCATTTCAATTTTTCATTCAAATAAAAATCAGGGCTCTTCTAGAACTGATAAATCATAAGTATGCATACAGAGGGCATTGGGAAAGTTATTTTCAAGTAATTTTTACTCAATTGCGTTAAATTAATAACAAATACAAATGCATTCTCCTGTAATATACAAGGGATATTACTGTGCATCGATGAATGAAAAACATTTTGCACAATAAATGTTTAAGCTTCTAGAATAATCCTCCAGTTTATACTACAATGCAGCAGTTTTTACTTCTTATTTCTTCAAGCCAAATAATTTTATTCGGTATAGAACTAACCTATACTTTTATTGAGAACATTCAACGGATAATAAATCGCATTTCAATAAATTTTTAACCGGATTCTATCGTACAATTTCGTTGTTTTATGATTGATCTTTATTTGAATGAAAAATTTTAATGAAAAGTAATGAGCCGGACAAGTACTTTTAGCACATATTTAAACATAATTTGTACTGATCCAAAATCGACGTCGATTATTGTCAATAATACCAGGGGATCTTGAGAATCTGAGCGGAATCGATTTTCTTCTAAATCTCTGCCACCATAACGTAACGAATTACAATACCTTTAAAGTGATTTTTTTTTGGATTTAAACGCTACATAGAACAATTTCAATAAAACGCTTGTCCTCCGATTGATTTCATAAATTTTAGGATTTGCGGAACATTCACCGAATACAATTCGTCGAAAAACAATTCAGCGAACACTATTCATCGAATAGAAAATTCATCGAATGGAAAATTGATTGAATGGGACATTCATCGATAGAAAAAGTATTTAAAAGTTTATCAAACTATAATCAAAATGACTGATATATGAATGAAAATATCGTTGAACTACTGTTCCAATAAATATTTTTTAGACTGCTAGACGAGGCTGTTTCGATGTTTGGTTAGCTTATAAGAAAAATGAAAATCTCTTATGAAAAACCTGAAAAAGGAAAAAAGAGGATGATTGCTTTAAAATTTTAACAGTCATTCTCGGGGGGCTCCGCCCCCCGAACCCCCCGCTGGGGGCTTCGCCCCCTGTGACCCTCATCACCCGCGTTAAATCTCTCTACGGTTGTTTAGCACAAAAACATAGTGCCAGGGTGAGTGTGGATATGGTGCGATTTCGTTTTTTTTCGTAAAGTTGAATCTTCGGGCACACAGCGTCCCTGCGCCAAACCATTCTCGCCAAAACGTACTGCTTCCACGTCGAAGGCCCACAGCGCATCTTGATAAAGTATAGAGATACCGTACGGTTTGTTCGGAACAAATCATATTTTCATCCATATTTTAGTGATTTTCATTATAATAGGACACATTTTTCATCTGGGTTTTTTCTTTCATTTTCGTTATCATTCCATGAATTTTCTATTCGATGAATAGTCCATTCGATGAATTGTATTCGGTGAATTGTCCATGAACGAAATTTTAGTGCTGAACGTAACGCGAATGGTAACTCTTTTGATTCATTAGAACTCTCTTAAGTTCCTGATGGTTCCCCCATAAGAATGAATATTCCGAATTAACATTAAATACTTGGCCTCGAATTGATATCATTAATTTTAATGTTTCACGTAACTTACATGGAATTTTTTGTCAATTGATTTGGCTTTTAGAATAAGATAAGAAGAATGAGGCATCGGTGTGAAATTTTTTTCGAATTGTTCGATGTAAATTATTTACACTTGGTTTTATAATTTTTCTTATGGAATTTTTTTTACACTTTTCGTGATATTATAATATTCCGAATATAGATGTGAAATCCAAAACTATATGATATTCATATTGATTTTCTCAAAAACTACTGTTCCTACATGGAAAATTAATGGGAGAAAAAAATATTAATCTTTTTATTGGCGACAACATTTGCTCTAGGATCGACCATTGAAATGAAATAGCAAAACTTCGAAAAATTGCGTATTTTTTTAGTGTTAATCTTGTAAAACGAATTCGCGGTGACTCTGACTGTCTTACAGAGATCGGCAAAAAAAAATTTTGCATTTTTCATTTTTAAATTGATCAAAAATGCACATTGCAAAAATTATTATTATCAATTGATTAAAAAACATTAGTTATTACCAATTACAATGTCAATTGACCAACCAATTTCTAATTAATGGAGAAGATATTACCAATTGACGAAAAATTTCCAATTGACGGAGAAGATATTGTCAATTGACCGACCAATTTCCCCTTGGTGGAGGAGATATTGCCAATTGACCAACCAATTGCCATTTGATGGAGGAGATATTGCCAATTGAAAATTTTTCAATTGATCCAAAATGTTCTCTCAAATTAACGATATAAAATTCAATACTAGAAAATTTTTTAGCCAATTGGTGGATCATCCATTGGCGATCCGGGCGATACCAGCGCTTGATTTACGCATACAAAGAATGCGATACGTCCGTGAGCATCTTCTTCGACGCTTAGGTCGACGGCTCGATGGTTTTCGATGTCTAGGTTAACGGATCCATGGTTCTCGATGTCTAGATATATTTCTCTACGGTTTTCAATGTATACGTCGATGAGTCCACGGTTTCCGATGTCTAGGTCGAAGGATCCATGGTTTTCGATGTCCAAGTATATGCTTCCATGGTTTTCGACGTCCAGGCATATTGATCCATGGTTTTCGATATCTAGGTATACTTCTCCATGGTTTTCGATATCTAGGCATACTGCTCAATGGTTTTCGGTTAGGTTTTCAATGGTTCTCGGTTAGGTCGACGGCTCGATGGTTTTCTATATCTAGGTCGACGGGTCCATGGTTTGCGGTGTCTAAGTATATTTCTCCATGGTTTTCGATGTCTAGGTATATTCCTCCATGGTTTTCGATGTCTTGGCATATTTTTCCACTGTTTTTGCTGTTTCGGTCTATTTATCCATGGTTAGCGATGTCTAGGCATATTTCTCCATGATTTTCGATGGAAAAGTATACCTAGACATCGAAAACCATGAAGCCGTCGACCGAGACCTCGAAAATCATGGAGAAATATGCCTAAACATCGAAAACCATGAAGAAATATACCTAGACATCGAGAACCATGGAGCCGTTGACCTAGACATCGAAAACCATAAATAAACACACCTAGATATCAAAAACCATGGATAAACAGACCTAGACATCGAAAACCACGGAGCAATATTCCTGGATATAGAAAACCATGGAGAAGAATACCTAGACATCGAAAACCATGGAAAAATATACTTAGACATCGAAAACCATGGAGAAATATACCTAGACATCGAAAACCATAAATAAACACACCTAGACATCAAAAACCATGGATAAACAGACCTAGACATCGAAAACCATGGAGAAATATGCCGAGACATCGAAAACCATGGATCTGTCGACCTAGACATCAGAAACCATGTAGACATATGCCTGGACATCGAAAACCATGAAGAAGTATACTTAGACATCGAAAACCATTGAGCAGTATGCCTAGATATCGAAAACCATGGAGAAGTATACCTAGATATCGAAAACCATGGATCAATATGCCTGGACGTCGAAAACCATGGAAGCATATACTTGGACATCGAAAACCATGGATCCTTCGACCTAGACATCGGAAACCGTGGACTCATCGACGTATACATTGAAAACCGTAGAGAAATATATCTAGACATCGAGAACCATGGATCCGTTAACCTAGACATCGAAAACCATCGAGCCGTCGACCTAAGCGTCGAAGAAGATGCTCACGGACGTATCGCATTCTTTGTATGCGTAAATCAAGCGCTGGTATCGCCCGGATCGCCAATGGACAATCCACCAATTGGCCAAAAATTTTTCTAGAATTGGATTTTATATGGTCAATTGACAGAACATTTTGGATCAATTGAAAAACTTTCGTCAATTGGCAATATCTTCTCCATCAATGGGAAATTTTTCGTCCATTGGTAAAATCTCTTCCATCAATTTAAAAATGAATCGTCCTTTTGCAATAAAGTTTCTATAAATTTCCAATTATTTAGTCAATTGATGATGTAATTTTGAATAATTACTGATTTTTAATCAATTGACAATAATTATCAAAATTAGTGGCAAAAATATTATTGATGCGGATCTCTGCTGTCGTATTCAAAATGAGTACAATTTACATTAGTGTATGAAATAATCGTAGGATATCGCTTTTTCAGAACTACACTTCATTATTGTTGATTACTATGAGTATAAGCACGAGAGAATTGAAAAACGATTCAGAGAATTGTTTTTCGGGAAATTTTATTTTTAGGAAATAATTTTTCTGAACAAATGTTGTTTCAGGACATTGTTTTCAGGAAAATATTTTTTCGGGAAATTGTTTTCGGGGAAATGTTTTTTCGGGAAATTGTATTTTCGGGAAAATGTTTTTTCGGGAAATTGTATTTTCGGGAAATTGTTTTCGGGAAATTGTTTTCGGGAAAATGTATTTTCGGGAAATTGTTTTCGGGAAATTGTATTTTGGGGGAATTGTTTTCGAGAAATTGTTTTTTCGGGAAATTGTATTTTCGGGAAATTGTTTTCGGGCAATTGTTTTCGGGGAATTGTTTTTCGGGAAATTGTTTTCGGGAAATTTTCCCCGTACGTTTATGACCATCATGAAACTTTCCCCCTTTATTTATAAATTTTGTTTTCAATTTTTTAAAAAAAAGATTGAGAATAAAAAGGATATAAAAGCGCTTTTTGAGGAACGAAGTGTTTTCGTTGATTCTCCTGAAAATGTGACAGAAAGAGAGTAAGAGAAAAAAAATGCTCACCAAGTCCAACAGCATTGGCAATGTTTAGATATATATATTGCAACGTAACACTCGCGGAGCGGCCCGAGCCCGCTCAAACGACCGACATATTACGCGAACTAAAAACATCGCGGAGCGATGGACAGGCGTGCGTCTCAACCGGCGGCCATCTTGGCAACTGGCACAAAGGCCCAAGCGAGCCGGCGGGCAACGCTCTGAACAGCACCACTTGACCAAAATTGACACTAGAGTTATATTTTTCATTTGAATTGTTTTCAATCTTCTTATTAATCAATATGAGCGTAATTAGGCTCAAAATGTCGGAAAAAATGGCCGTTATCCAGGAAAATTAATGAAAAGGTTATTCCTTCTAGGAAATTTGTATTATTTCAAATAAAGCCAGACGCGTGCTTACGGCGCAAGCGCGGGTAAAGTGTTTATGGGCTATAGAAACTCGAACGTCACTTTTCTCGATTTTCCGAATAAAATTAAATTTAATAATACTAAATAAAACAATGAGGCCAAATAGTACAAATGTTTCAATAATGGCAATTTTCATTCAAATTTCATTATTTATAGCCAATAAGAAGGCGCGAATCATGGCAGCGAGCCAATAGAGAAGCCCATTACAAAAGAATGCGTAGAATGCGTCCGAAACAGGAAAAATCGGCGTTTGAGCAATTTTAGAGTGGGAAACGGGGTATAAGAATCGGTGTACGGATCATTCGGCAGGCAATTCACCCTATCTCTAGAACCAACTCGGATCTCCTAGAAGAACTAGACCTGACTAAACTAGAAAAATACACTTTATTCTGGTATAACCTGAAATTCCTTTTTTCCTATTATTCCTTTGGATGCCTGGGGTATTGGTGAGACTAGGCAAAAAATTACCTAACCTACGGGCCAAACGTGCATTTTCAAATGTACGGAAACTTGTGTAACGGCCCACATTCCTAATCCTTTCCCACACCATCACCTGAAATCTCATATCCGCTCCATTCCTAGGTCATCATTTCTCACGCACTTCATCTCCCACTCAACCTTGGTCCTCATCGGCCGCTGCACGCTTGCCACGCGCCGGTCGCCTTGCTATCGCTCCGCGGAGTGATACGAACGGAAGGCTAAAACAAAGGGGCCCTACTTTCGACTGCCCAGCAAGCATCCGAATATATGCCAGTTCATCTCCATCTCCTGAACCGATTACACTCATCCTGTCATCCAAAGAAAGCGGCAATCGAGCATTAAACCATTTACCGTCTAACCGCTGTCTTTACTCAGTGACTCGTTTTGGTCCATCACACTTGAAAAAAAAATCGAAATTTTTCAGAAATTTTAGTTTTTTTTTCTTTTTTCGTTTTTTTTTTAAATTTCGGCGATATTTGATGTGAAGTTGTAGGAAAAGTCAACGAAAAGTCGTCTTTTTCATTTTAATAATGCTTGTGTCATTTGAGGCCCAGAATCGTGTTCCTTTAATTTTTTGGAAAACTTTGATCTCTCGGGGCAGAAAACCGGTTCGCCCAATCAACTTGCAAATTAGCAGAGTTATTGTGGATACATTGAGCTGTAAAAATGATGCTTCACATGAGTGATTTCATTGATATTCGTAAATTTGCACTCGATTTTCTGAACGGCTGTAAAAAGCCATTTTTTTCAATTTTTTTCAAATGAATATTGAGAATAGAACAATAGAAATGTCTTCGTGAATAGGGTAAGCATTCTATAGTGCGTTTATTCAAGTTTCCAAAATCATCCTTGGAATTACTGTGCGATGATTTTTCGCTGAGATATCAATGATTGAATACGAAAATATCTTTTTTTATTCAACCATCAATATCTCCGGAATAAAAAATCGTACGGAGACTTCTAACAAATGAAATTGAAGGTCAATGAACAAGTTACCCGACGCTTATGTTGATTTGGGTTACAAACATTTTTTCAAGATTGTGCACATTTGGGAAAAAAATACAAAACTTGCAGATTTTTCCTCTCGAGATATTTCATGAAATTCCTCAGTATCCGCAATTTGGGAGTAAAGAATGGCCGGATATCTTCAACGTAGAAGAACAAAGCTTAAAAATGCTTCTTTATTTATCGTGAGATGACTATTTTTTACTGAGATACAGCCTTTCAAATATTAGGAAAAAATTGACGGAAATTTCTTACTCCTTTAATTGTTTCCAGTAGTGTATGATGACTGCATAGTTAGAATACGAGATCGCGAATATTATAATAATGCTTCATTTCGTTCAAACTCCCGTTTCATCCCCTTAAAGACCGTATTTCAAATTTTGTCACTCTTGAAAAAAGTCTTATTTTAGTCAAAATATAAAGGCTGATTAGGGTGGCGCAAAAAAATTTTTCAAGGTCGCTCAAGATTTTTAAAAATTCCAAAAATAGTCGAAATTTGAATTTTTTTTTCTTTTAATTTTTTTGTTCGATACAGCGAAATTTTTTTACGAAAAAACCATCGAGTTTCTGAAATTTTTAACTAAAAATATTCATTTTAAAAGGTTTATGCTATAAATGAAGTTTTCGTAAATAATGTTTTTCTCATTTCTTATTAAATATTGAATGAGAAGCGGCATGGAGACAAATAATTATAGTCAACAATTTAAATCATCGATGTTTGTTTTGTGTGTCGAATGTTTGAAGTTCTATTCAATACTCTTATTAACGTTCCAAATACCGCATAATGGGTATATTAGTGGATAATATTATCCACTAGTGCTGTGGGATTGTAATATATTCGATATTTTTTTACTATTTGAAATCGTTTTCATTGCGAGGTTTGAGAATTTTTGTTTATATTTTTTGAGGTTTAATGCGAAAACGAGCAATCATCAATTTACTTGTCCGAATTTTCTTCCCGATAGGGAATTTTTATGGTTTCGCATCAAATGTTTTTTCTGTGGTAGTACTAAATGATACAAAATATTTCCCGATAAAGTTTTTAAAAGTTTTTGGTCGCTACATGGTCACGCGGTTCTCACACACACACCGAACAGCTACAAAAGTTGGGAAGAGGAAGTAGAAAATTGATGAACTGAGAATAACTTAGTAAAATGGCGCACACAAAAGTTTGCAAGACTCGGCAAAAGAACGTCCGTAAGGCAAGGGGCAATGTGTTTGTTTGTTGACGGAACCCAGACTTATAATCTCTATGCGGTTAACCTGTGTCATTGTACCAGGATTTACTACCCCGCCGCGAGTTTGCTGGATTACGAAGTCATCCCGAGGGACGACCGAGTGTCGGTTAAGAATCAAACGGAACTAAGACCCGAAAATATCAGCCACAGCGACGATTGCTCGAAAGCGATCGTCGTGGCATGATATTCCAGCGCCGTCAGCACTCCGGTCGCACCCAAGGATATTTCTCCTTGGAACCCGCGATCAGGCGATGCTGAACAGGCGAATTCCGAGGGCCTCCAACTCGCGACGGCACGAGGCAACGCACAGAGGTCGAACCAAGGTCGTTCTGTTGCTAAGCCCCGCGAAAGCGTCATCACGTACCACGGGTGTGCCTTGATGCACGCGGGACGTGACATAACGGTTTGATATTCTCCGAATGTTTGAAATGATTCCCTTAATTTTTCAACGATTTCGAATGTTTCCACAATTTTGTGAGATTAAAATCATTTTCCATATGGTTTATGACTATTTCGTATCATTGGAGAATTTTTCCGCTTTATTTATAAATAATTTTGTTTGAATTTTTTTGATGAAGTCATTGTGATTAACAAAGATATGAAAGCTTTTTAATAAAACAAATGTTTTCGTTGATTTACCTCAAAATTTGACAGAAAAAGAGACAGAGAAAAAAAAACATAATATTGACCAAGCTAACAAAATTGACAATTTTCAGATATTGTATACGAGGGATTCGCTGTCGAATCGGAAATTTTTTTTTCGACCATCTCAGATCTACCTCATAACTGTTTATGTTTAAGCACTCCATGTGAAATTTTTTAGATTTTTAAATTCATAATTGCAGAAAATCCCTTTTTTTTTCAAGTGAATATATCTCGGAAACTCGAAGTAACTGAAAAAAATGTTTTCACATAAAAGTTGTAGTTTCGTTTTAGTTTTCGAGCGGACGACTTGAAACAATTTTTACGTTCTGGTAACGATGATTTTTTACGGAAAAAGGAGGGAATTATTGTTTTATTCAGAAACAGCCATTTTTTTCTGGCTGAAAAATGAGAGTTTTTCGATTTGTTTGGCGATATTGCAAAACAATTGCCATAGTGGTACAGATCGAGGTTCTACGCTAAAAAAAATTAAATCACACAAATTTATTTTTTTATACCAGTACCTCGATTTGTACCACTTAAGAATAAAAAAAAAGTAATTTTTGTGGTTTTATTTTTTTTTAACTCTGGAACTTCAATCTGTGACACTCTGGCGATTGTTTTGCGATATCATCCAACATATTGGAAAACTCTGTAAGAAAATAATGGCTGTTTTTGAATATAAAAATAATTCCCCTCCTTTTTCCGTAAAAAATCATCGTTATCAGAACGTAAAAATTGTTTCGAGTCGTCCGCTCGAAAGCTAACACGAAACTACAACTTTTATGTGAAAACATTTTTTTTCAGTTACTTCAAGTTTCCGAGATATATTCATTTGAAAAAAAAGTATTTTCTAAAATTATGAAGTTAAAAACCTGAAAAAATTCACATAGAGTACTTTTTAGTAGTATTTTGATATAATCGGTTATGAGGTAAATCTGAATCCCTCATATATTGCATTCAGAAGGTAGAGATTTTTTGTTATTGAATAATGGGTTTCCAATGACTTTTTGAAGCATTCTTTTTACTACATCCAGAGATAGAAAGTTGATGCACACATGTCGATGTACAAAATTTTTGAACTCTGCATGTACCCACCGCAAGGTCCAAACGGAGAAAAGAAAAGTATGAATTGCATCAGGACCAACAGATTTGCTGCTGATTTTTTAACATGTGCATTGCATTTTCAAAACGTAAATTCTTATGCCATTCACAAATGGGCCACCTCCGACTTTTTGTAGCATTTTTCATTATTTTTAATACTCAATATTCATGTCGGTTTATCATATTGTCACACCGTAGAGGTATTTATTGCATTTTGAAGATACAAAATGTGATATCACAAATATTAGGCACCTAATGACTTATTGAAATAAATTCCCAAATTCTCCATGTAACAATTCAAGTGATTTACTTGGCCCAAATATGTTTTTCAAACTCGTGTGTATAAACAAGCAATCGCATAACCACTTTTCGTTATAAATTTATAAATCATTCGAATGAAATCAATATGAGGAAATAAAAATACACAATGTACATATTGTCTAGAAAATGAAAAGTAATAAGGAGGTGGAAAAAAGGAACCATGCAAAGTGCACAGCCAAACTAAATGAATATGATATCAATACATTGGATCTTTACTTGATAAAAGTTTTTAAAAATTTATTTGAATTCATTTACAAAGAACCAATTACGCGAGTTTTTTCTTTGATATAATTGCACGATATAAAATTTCTGGTTGCGGAAAGAACTTTTGAGGTTATAATAAACGAACCTTCTTTTCTCGCAACTCCGGTTGGAAATTTTAAGGAATAAGAACAAGGATCGCGAATAAGTTACGTCACAAATAAACGTAGACTCAAAGTGTTTATACTAGGAGAAATTGCCCAATACTGACATCTTATATATCAACAAACACTCGCGAACCAATTGATATGGCATGAGAGTAAACTTACTATTTTCATCCACACTGTTTTCACAAAACACACATAGCACATTTTATAGTCATATTAGAACATCCAATCGAATTCACACATCTCGCACTTTTTCCCCGAAATTTTATTATTTAAATCGCTATCGCTACTCGTTCGATCATACCATCGAAAACTGACAGATGGATGTACATTTGTACATGATACATATAGATATATATTACCATTATACGTACAGGGAGTCTGAGCGCGATCGGTCAGCTGGAGTGAGCCGAGATCGGTGAGCCAATCAGAATGCGTTGAGATACAACTCTACTAGCACTAACTTACGTCAAAACGCGTATACGTATACGTCAAACTCGTGATGCGTCAGTAACTTTTGCATAATCTTGAGCCTGTGCAAAGTTTTTTCTTAGCAATTACGCTACTGATCGTTCGGGCTCATTCGAAAGGGATTTTGAAAATTAGTCTCCAAACCAATTTTCGCTTGACAAAACATCTCCTGAGCTCTGCAATTTTAGAAAATGACATGCCAGTTTTACCCCCACCACGACCGCGAATCGTTTATTCAGAGAAAAGATAGTCTCGGTGTTTTACATAAATAAAGAATTCATGTAATTGCGTTTATGATTTTTATTCATTTGTCCGCGTCTTCTAACCGAATCAGGCGAGAGAAGAACTTGAGAGATGTGGAAAAACGGAGCGCTCTACTGTGCGAAATTTTTTGACTGAATTTTGAATTTGTTTTTAATTTTTGTTGGTACAATAAAGGACGTTTTATTCATTTAAATTCGAGGGATTCTCTGTCAAACCGGCTACTTTTTTTCGACAATCTCAGATCTATCCCATAACTGTTTATATCAAAGTACTAATAAAAAGCACTCTATGTGAATTTTTTCAGATTTTTAAATTCATAATTTCAGAAAATACTGTTTTTTCTTCAAATGGATATATCTCCGAAACTTGAAGCAACTGAAAAAGAACGTTTTCACATAAATGTTGTAGTTTCGTGTTAGTTTTCAAGCGGACGATTCAAAATAATTTTTACGTGTTGCCCGTCAGCTCGCTCCGGCCTTTGTGCCAGTTGCCAAGATGGCCGCCGAGTGGAACGCACGCCCGTCTGTAGCTCCGCGATGTTTTTTGATCATGTAATAATCGGAAGTTTGAGCGGGCTCGGGTCGCTCCGCGAATGTTACGTTTCAATATTGCATTCAGAAGCTAGAATTTTGTATTTCATTCAATAATGGGCTTCCAATGACTTTTTAAAGTATTTTTTTTATTTATATCATTACCCTAGGAAAAAAAAGGTTGGGACAAGTACATTGATGGTCCCTCGTTTGCTGATAATTCCATCCATGAAAAAAACTTTAAAAATATTTTCTTTTTAAATTGTCAAAAAAATGATTTTATAAAAAAAAATACAGAACAATTCGAAAAAATTTTCACAAATCTTGAAAGAACATTATCTGTAAAAAAAACTAATCTGTATCTATTTTTTAAAGTGTCAAAAAAATCAAATAACAAGTAAAAAATAAAAAACCGAAAAATCGCGCTTGAAATCATTTTGGACACCGATGCTTCTTCTTATTTGATTCGAACAGCTAAATCAATTAACAAAAATTCCATCTAATTTACGTGCAGCATTAAAATTTATTATATCAATTCGAGGCCAAGTATTTTCTAATGAAATGAAAAAAGTTACCCCTTGAGTTACGTGCAGCACTAAAATTTATGATATCAATCGAAGGACAAGTAATTTATGAGTAACTCCAAATTTCAACATTATGGAATTGTTCTAAGAAGCTTTTAAATCCAAAAAAATCACATGCAAGCTAGTCATTTCTTACTCTATGGTGGCAAAGACTTATAAGAAAATCGATTCTTTTCAGACTTTCAGGAGCTTCTGATATTATTCACAATATTCGACGTCGATTGGATCGATACAAATTATGTTTAAATATGAGTTAAAAGTACTTGTCCGGCCCATCACTATTCATTCAAATAAAAATCAATCATAAAAAAACGAAATTGTACGGCAGAATCCGGTTAAAAATTTATTGACATGCGATTTATTATTAGTTTAATGTTCTTAATAATAGTATAGGTTAGTTATACCGAATGAAATTCGTTCGCTGGAAAAAGTGAGAAGTAAAAATTGCCGTCATTCCAATACCAACTGGGGAGTTATTTTAGGAAGCTTGAACATATTTAATGTGCAAAATGTTTTTTATTTATCGATGCACAATAACATCCCTTGTATAGTACAGGACAATTCGTTTCCATTCTTATTCAATTAGTGCAATTAGAGAATATTACTTGAAGATAACTCTCTAAATTCGTTCTGCATGAATATTTGTGCTCGATCAGTTCTAGAGAAGCCCTGATTTTTATTTGAATAAACAATTTTAATGGAAAGTGATGGGCCGGACAAGTACTTTTAACTCATATTTAAACATAATTTGTATCGATCCAATCGACGTCGAATATTGTGAATAATATCAGAAGCTCCTGAAAGTCTGAAAAGAATCGATTTTCTTATAAGTCTTTGCCACCATAGAGTAAGAAATGACTAGCTTGCATGTGATTTTTTTGGATTTAAAAGCTTCTTAGAACAATTCCATAATGTTGAAATTTGGAGTTACTCATAAATTACTTGTCCTTCGATTGATATCATAAATTTTAGTGCTGCACGTAACTCAAGGGGTAACTTTTTTCATTTCATTAGAAAATACTTGGCCTCGAATTGATATAATAAATTTTAATGCTGCACGTAAATTAGATGGAATTTTTGTTAATTGATTTAGCTGTTCGAATCAAATAAGAAGAAGCATCGGTGTCCAAAATGATTTCAAGCGCGATTTTTCGGTTTTTTATTTTTTACTTGTTATTTGATTTTTTTGACACTTTAAAAAATAGATACAGATTAGTTTTTTTTACAGATAATGTTCTTTCAAGATTTGTGAAAATTTTTTCGAATTGTTCTGTATTTTTTTTTATAAAATCATTTTTTTGACAATTTAAAAAGAAAATATTTTTAAAGTTTTTTTCATGGATGGAATTATCAGCAAACGAGGGACCATCAATGTACTTGTCCCAACCTTTTTTTTCCTAGGGGAAGTTTATGGTTTGATATCACGTCTTTTTTCTCCAAAGTTCCTTATTTATGTTCAGTTGACTATAGGATTTTAGTTTAAATTTCTATGAATTATTTATGATTTTCGTCTTATAACGTTGGTTTTCACGAAAAAAGACCTATTTTTCGTCAAAATTGTACTGGACATATTTCGTCACAAGTCTGTCCTCGGACTTTGGCGATTGTTTCCCTTGTACTCTAATATGTTTTGTCAATTAGGACCCCAAGAGCACGGCCGCAAGCGGGTTGGAGGCCGGGATATGATTTTCGGCTTATAACGTTGGGTTCCACTAAAAAAGACTTAATTTTCGTAAAAATTGTACTGAAAATATTTCGTCACAGGTCTCTCCTTGGACTTTGACGATTTTTTTTCTTGTACTCTAATATGTTTTGTCAATTAGGAACCAAAGAGCACGGTGAAAAGCAAGTTGTAGGTCATGATATGATTTCCGGCTTATAACGTTAGTGAAAAGAAAGGAAAAGAGAAAAGATAGATCAAATTCAAGACACAACGAATACAACACAATTGGCCATTTTTAAATGTCGTCTTTGCATTCTGAATCTAGACATTTTCGTGTCATCCAAAACATGCCCCCGATGAAATATATGTCCAAAGTTTGCAAGTGGCCGCGGAGATCCAATTATCTACAGTTTGATAGTTGCAGAAAAAAGGCACCTGGAAACATTTATTATGTCAGAATTCAAAGAAGTAAAAAAAACTGAGCGGACTTGATTCAACAGAGCAACGGAATTCAAAGACGTTTAAGGTACCTGCATTGCTTGTGGAGGAAAACAATTGCATTTCAGGATAATTTAGAAATAAATTAGGAAATTCAGAAATTTAGCATAGAATTTAGAAAAAGGAAAATTAAGATAATTAGTAAAGCTGAAAACTTTTGTGATGAATTTTTGAAATTACATGTTACAGTTGGAGTAAAAAATTTTAATAATTGGCACACACATTTAAATAATTGGTATTCGCTCCATACCGCAGTAATACAAACTTTAATACTATTTGAAAAGAAATACTTTAAAACTTGCTGAACAAAGTTCCATTACATATTACCATAAAGATAGGGGGTGATACTGAGCACATATACTTATCCACAGAAATTTCCAAATTCGCAGGTATCGGCTGCAATTCAATGTATCTGCGCAATGAGTTTGGAAGACAGCAGTTTCAAATTCATCCATAAATGAGCAACTGAAGACTTTTGTAATGAATTTTTCACTTCATATTTATGTTGCGGTGGGAGTCAAAAAATAAAATGAATGGCACAGTATATAAATTTTATAGTTTGCAGATTTTTGCTGTATTTCAATGATCCAAATCTATAGTATTAGAGTGGAAAGTTGTTAGAAGTCATGATGTTACATTAAAATGACATAGCGCACATAACATTCAGAAATTCTGTAGGTTTCCATGATGTTGGCAGGTATTATACTTAATCGCATCGAAAACTGAGCAACTGTAGACTTATCGTAATGAATGTTTTCACCAATAATTCCACATTTGCAGTTTGCAGAATAGGAATACTCAACATACACGTCATTTCATAAGTATTGTTGTCAATATTTGTGTTTGCCTACCGCATTCCGAAGATTCAACTTTTCATATTATCAGCAAAAAAAGCATCCAAAGACTTTTTGGAACAAGTTTCAAAATTTATTACTCGACAGACCAGGTGGAAAAAGAATAACTACACTTATATCAAGACCAGAAACTGTTTTGAGAATCTGTTGTACAAAATGTGCGATTGATGATCATAATTGGAAACCTCTTGAATCACGTTACCACAATCAGCATGAAGAAATAGTAGAAAATCATAGGACACATATTAGGCAACCAATTAATAATATGCATCGATCCGCTGCAAACCGATGGAGTCAAAACAAGGATCGGAAAGAGCAGAGCCATAGTTAAAAAGAAAAAGACAGCGCAATTGAAAGAGAACAGAAATCAAAATTGTTTCATGTAACTGTGCATTAGTTTCTGAAGACAGTAATTTCAGATCTATTCAGAAATAAGTAGGTGAAGACTTTAGTAATGAATATCTCCGTTAATATATTCCAGTCGGAACCAAAAAGTTAAAAGATTGGCATACCTGCTATTTCACAGAAATATCAAAGTTCATAGGTACTTGCTACGTACCAGTTATACAGACTTTGGTGCTATAGGGAAAAACACTTCAAAATTACATGAACCACATTTTTGAAACTTATTATGACACATTCAAAAAAAAAGTGACAGATACGATGCATGTTGAAGCAAGCAAAATGCTGTAATTTTGTATGTCTCCATAGTTATCCGCAGACAAAATATTTGATCACATCCAAAAATGATCAGGTGTAGACTTACAGACATGAATTTTTCAACCCACAATGCCAATCGCAAACATGGTCTGGAAATATTCAATATACATGTCGCTTCATCACTTTGTCGAACTTTAGAGGTGTTCATTGCATTTCGAAGATACAAATTTTGATATCATGAAAATTAAGCACCCAATGACTTATTGAAATAAATTTCCAAATTTATCATGTAACAACTCAAGTGAATATATCTATGCATTTACATGGCCCAAAGATTTTTCAAAACTTGGGTGTATGAACAAGCAATCATGAAGGCTTTTTGTTATAAATATTTCAAATTATCTTGTTGAAATTAATATAAAAAAATAGAAATACGAATATCTTTCGTATTGTCTGGAGAACAAATAGAAATTGGTATGACAATACACTGTAAGCTAAGGAGGTGGAAAAAAGGGACCGGTGAACACAGTCAAACTAAATGAAAGAAATTATGACAACAATACATTGAATTATTTGACCAAAGTTTTTTAAAATTTATTTGAATTCGTTTACACACAACCATCCACCTCTTTCTTTAATGTAATTACACAACATAGAATTTCTGTTTGGAAAGAACGTTTTAGAGGTTATAATGAACGAACGTTTTTTTTCTCATTGTTATTATTATTATTATTCAACACTAATTAGTCATGTCATTAATAATATCGATTCCTTCCACTTATCAATAACCACTTTTATTTTTCTACACTCTGCACGCAACAGCACTCTGGCGGTCATAACCTCAAACGTCAACATGACGCGAAATCTCGCAAATTTGCTATCTATGTATTACGATATCGAAGTAGAACAGATAATTCTTAATTTTCACGACACACATTATTCACGTTTCCACTTCTCAACATTTTATTCACTCTCAGTACACTCTGTATGAGATCAATTAATCCACTTTTGAGGTTTTATTTATCATAGATATTATTGTCGTGAATTGGGCTCGAAACTTATTGAAACTTCTTTTATGAAAAAAATAAAATTGATTATATCCACTGCTATTTCCAATAATGTTTTATTTATTTAAACGAAATTTGCAAATCTTGCACCGTTGATCCACGGGGCTACGATCGCAATCACTTTATAATAACATAACAGACGATAACAGACGGTATACAAGAAAACATTGAGGACTCTCAGAAACTTTCTCATCGGCGATTGGTCGAGACGGATAGATTCTCACCGGTGATTGGTTATGATGGGCATCAAGAAGCCCTTGTATGTATCGGTCTGAACCCATATACGGATACGTTAGCTGCGTGAATGTGTTGGTACTTTTTGCATAATCTTGAGCCCGTGCAAAGTTTTTTCTCAGCAATTACGCCACCGATCATGCTGATTTTGGGCGCAATCGAAAGAGAATTTCTTAATTAGCTGAAAGTTCAATTTTCAAATTGCGACATAACTCCTGAGCTTCGCAATTCAAGAAAATGACATGTCGATTTTACCCCCACCACCGCGAATCGTTTTATTCAGAGAAAGTATAGTCTCGGCGAGAGCCTCGGGCCAGCAGACGACAGGTCTGTCAATGTACTTGTCCCGAGACTCTGCCGAGTCTCTTGATAGTGCAAAGTGGATGTACACATGTCGATGCACAAAATTATCAACAGACCAACAGAATTCCTTATTCTATAATACATGGGTCATTCCATGTCAATTCAACGACGTCGCGACGGTGACCCTCTTCGATTCTTTTTTTTTAAATATGTTTTTATACATGTTAAAAAAAGTTTTCAGCTAAATTTTTAGTTCGTTATCTCCACCCATTCGGGAGTCATCGATTTTTGCTTAAAAAATGTATATCTCTGACTATAATTTTCATCATGTCACTTAATACGGGTCATTTTTTTAAATTTTCAACCCTCTTTCGAAATAAAAATTAGAAAACGGAAGCTATTTATTTAGCTATTTTCATTAAAAAAATTGGTTTTTCATTCAATGGGACACTTTCGATTTTTTCCAAAAAAATTCACAAATTTCTGTGTTGAAAAATAACATTTTTGAGCTTTAATGCAAGATGGACTTTAAATAATTTCTAGTAAAAAAAATTAAAATACTTATTTTTTTATGTCATTTCAATTTACTTTTCTTCTAACATCTCATAATTCTTTCAATTAGTTTCAAAATATTATACATAAATTTGCTTCGGAGAATGCTCAGAATAACACGTGAAAAAATTAGCGCGAATATTTATCAAAATGAAAAATACGTCAATTTACAGTATTCTCTAAAATACTGTAGTCAATTTATTATTAAAAAAATAAATTTAGAAAATTTTCAAAAACAATTGAAAATGCTATCGCTCCGGTGAAGACTCTCTGGCAGCGACGCGTCATATACATCAATGTACTTATCTCAGAATCGCTGCCGCGACTCTAGATTATAATCCAACGTGTTTTTTTATTTATATTTTTTTCTTTGCAGTGGGTTGAGGAGTCATTCACGAATTTCGACAAAGGCATAAACTGGCGTAGTTACGTCGTATGTGATGTGGCATACAACAACGTGAACAATTGGTTATGGACGCCGTTCATAGAGAGAGGTCCTGCTAACAGAATGTATATCGAGATTAAGTTCACGACTCGCGACTGTTCACTTTTTCCTGGCAATGCTCTGAGTTGCAAGGAGACGTTCAGTCTTCTTTATTACGAATTCGATGCGGCAACGAAAGAGCCACCGCCGTGGGAGCCCGATAGTTATAAGCTGATCGGTAAGAAATACTACGGATTACTTACAACTAACGATACAGTTTTTTGTGCCTACCTGTGAAAAAAACCTTCTAGGAAATGTATTCTAAATAAACTGCTTCAGAATATTGTAACGTAACGCTCTTGCCGACCTGGCCTGAACGCCGCCACGCGTCGGTTCGAGCTACCTTAATTTTAAAAGGAGCAGGTATGAAAGAAACGTGAGAACGCGGAATTTTGATTTTGAAAAATTTAACAATTCCGATTTATTCAATTTTGATTGATTTCACAGGATAAATTCGTTTTTGATTTGTTGTCGTGAAATATTCGCGATCGCGCTCGCTGATTGGGAGAAATTTTGTTTCACTCGCCGTTTCGAATTTGAACAATTTTTAATTTACGCATTTTTCGCTTATAAAAAAGAAGAAAGTTTCGAAAATTCAAAAGTGTTTTGATTTTATACAATAAAAGAAATTATTATAGGTTTGACGCGATATAACCTCTAATTCGTACCGCGGCCTTTTTAATTATTTAAAATTTACAAGATTTACAAACTTTACAAAAATTTCGGGTTTGTTTGACTCGGACTCGATTTATTTCAACCTTGAATTTAAAAAGAGAATTTTACAGAATTTACAAATTTACAAGAAAAATCATCCCTGATTATAGCAAGCAAAAAGAAATAAAAATTGGTTAAGTTAAGGAACAAACCCCAGGCTCTGGGATTGAAACGTCACCGAATCGCTCCGAGATCCTGAGCATCTGCAAGGTTAGGTTATTTACCGTTCACGGGCTCTGGGATTGAAACGTCACCGAATCGCTCCGAGATCCCGTGCAACGGAAATTTGGAAAGTTTAGAGGTTAGGTGCGGACCCTGGACTCTGGGATTGAAACGTCGCCGAATCGCTCCGAGATTCCAGGCATCCAGGAAAAATTTAGGATAATAGGTTAGGTTGCTTGCCAAAATCAGAATCCCCTAGGGAAAAAAAGGTTGGGACAAGTACATTGATGGTCTCTTGTTTCTAGATGACATAGAAAAAGGACTCAGAACCAGGAAAAAAATTCTATAGAAATAATAAACGAAAAATTGAAAAGTTCAAAAAAATTCAACAAAAATAAAAAATAATCGAAAAAAATTCTGTAAAGAAAAATAAAAAATTTTCAAAAAATTCATAAATATTGGACAAATGGAAAAATGTACTATCCAAGTTACATGCAGTATAAAAATGTATGATATCAATTGGAGGCCAAGTTTTTATTGATAATTTGGAATATTTATCCAACAAATCGGAAACTTTAATTGAAATTTATGATAATTATTTTCAAGAAAAAAGTTAATGAAAAAAAGTCATAACGGAAGTTACGTGCAGTACTAAAATGTATTATATCAATTCGAAATCAAGTATTTATCAGTTATTCGAAATATAATCTCCGGCGACAAATGAGCGTTGAGAATCCTTGTCGGGCTCACAACGTTTTATCAAAATTACTAAAAAATGAATGAAAATAAAATCATTAAAAATTCACATGAAAATCAGTCGTTACTTCAATAAGGTACACACTTTAAAGAATCGATTCCCCTCCGACTTTCACGATCTCCTGGTATTATTCACAACATTCAACTTCGATTGGATCGGTACAAATTATGTTCAAATACGTATTAAACGTACTTGTCCGGCCCATCACTTTTTATTCAAATTGCTCATTCGAAAACAAATCAGGACTGTTCTATAATGACAAATATAATAAAATCGATAGAAATAAAAATAATATCTCCAAGTAATTTGAACTTGATTGTTCGCAAGTTCGTATAGCAATATCCACTTCTCATTTTCTTCAGTGAACACATACCATTCGGTAAGAACCAATGAAAATGAGAAATAATCAGGCACATTACTAGAAATTTTCGAACCTACTCAGCCATGAAATGTTTTTTTTTCTATAGTCACGTACACATTTTGATAAATATCACTAGTCGAGTACGACACGTGGATTCCTGGAATTTGGAGAAAAATGATTTTGTTGTGAATTATGACTCCATACAATATAAATAGATTAATCAACTTCATCTTTCATTTTCGTTTCATTTTGACAAGAGTGATTCGAAGGAAAATTATTTTCTCGGGAATTACTGTTCCTTAATATTAACACATGCATTAACTTCGTTTTTGATTTGTTTTCGAATGAGCAATTTGAATAAAAAGTGATGGGCCGGACAAGTACGTTTAAGACGTATTTGAACATAATTTGTACCGATCCAATCGAAGTTGAATGTTGTGAATAATACCAGGAGATCGTGAAAGTCGGAGGGGAATCGATTCTTTAAAGTGTGTACCTTATTGAAGTAACGACTGATTTTCATGTGAATTTTTAATGATTTTATTTTCATTCATTTTTTAGTAATTTTGATAAAACGTTGTGAGCCCGACAAGGATTCTCAACGCTCATTTGTCGCCGGAGATTATATTTCGAATAACTGATAAATACTTGACCTCGAATTGATATAATACATTTTAGTACTGCACGTAACTTCCGTT
This sequence comes from Venturia canescens, assembly GCF_019457755.1. Classification (NCBI taxonomy): domain Eukaryota; kingdom Metazoa; phylum Arthropoda; class Insecta; order Hymenoptera; family Ichneumonidae; genus Venturia; species Venturia canescens. The sequence goes on from NC_057427.1 coordinate 18,932,459, forward strand.
ATGACTTTTTTTTATTAACTTTTTTCTTGAAAATAATTATCATAAATTTCAATTAAAGTTTCCGATTTGTTGGATAAATATTCCAAATTATCAATAAAAACTTGGCCTCCAATTGATATCATACATTTTTATACTGCATGTAACTTGGATAGTACATTTTTCCATTTGTCCAATATTTATGAATTTTTTGAAAATTTTTTATTTTTCTTTACAGAATTTTTTTCGATTATTTTTTATTTTTGTTGAATTTTTTTGAACTTTTCAATTTTTCGTTTATTATTTCTATAGAATTTTTTTCCTGGTTCTGAGTCTTTTTTCTATGTCATCTAGAAACAAGAGACCATCAATGTACTTGTCCCAACCTTTTTTTCCCTAGGGGAAGTTTACGGTTTGATATCACGCCTTTTTTCTCAAAAGTTCCTCATTTATGTTATGACGGTTATAGGATTTTAGTATAAATTTCTATGAATTATTTGCTTAGTATATTTTTATAGATTCCATTCTCATACGAACAGTTTTTATGGGATAATCTTTTTCATGAAATTATCAGCAAATAAGGGACCATAAATGTACTTTTCCCAATCTTATTTTCCCTCGGTATGATGTTTGGCTTATAAAGTTGGTTTCCACCATAAAAGACCAATTTTTCGTAAAAATTGTAGTGAAGATATTTCGTCACAAGACTGCCCTTGAACTTTGGCGATTTTTTTCCGTATACTCTAATATGTTATGCCTATTAGGAACTCAACAGCATGGAGGAATCCGGGATGATAGGCCCGAGAAATGAATTTCGGTTTATAATGTTGGTTTCCACGTAAAAGACCAATTTTTCTTCAAAATTGTACTGAAAATATTTCGGCACTGGTTTGGTCTTGGACTTTGGTGATTTTTCTCCTTGTCTTCTAATATGTTTTGTCTATTGGGAACCCAAGAGCATGAAGAAATGCGTGTTGTGGGCCGTAATATGATTTTCGGCTTATAACGTTGGTTTCCACGAAATAAGATCTATTTTTCGTCAAAATTGTACTGGAAATATTTCGTCACCGGTCTGTCCTTGGCCTTTGCCGATTTTTTCCAAGTCTTCATACCAAGAAACAACTGACGTAAAGATTTCCTTAATAGAACAGATTTCATTTATCCCTTTTCTTCAAAATTCAAATGAAAGATAGATCAAATTCAAGACACGAAAAATCCAACAGATTTGCCCACTTTGAATGTCGCTTTTGCATTCTGAATCCAGAGATTTCATTTCATCCAAAACGTGCCCTCAATGAAATATATTTCCAAAGTTTGCAAGTGGCCGCTGAGGTCCAATTATCCACAGTTTGATAGTTGCTGAAAAAAAGTACCCGAAAACTTCTAACATTTATTATGCCAGAACTCAAAGCAGCAAAAAAAAACTAAGCGAACTTAATTCAACAGAGCAACAGAATTCAAAGACGTTTAAGGTACCTGCATTGGTTTTGGAGGAAAACCATTTCAGGACAATTCAGAAATGAATTTAGAAATTCGAAAACTCACAATGGAGTAGAAAAAGGAAAATTGAAGTATTTAGAAAAGCGGAAGACTTTTGTGATAAATTTTCTAGATTACATGATACGGTTGGAGTAAATGATTTGAATGATTGGCACACATGCTGCAACACAGAAATATCAAAGTTTGGAAGTATTCGCTGTGTATCAGTCATACAAACTTCAATACTATTTGAAAAGGAACACTTAAAACCTTGCCGAACCAAGTTCCATTACATATTACCATAATCAAAGATAAGAGGTGATCTGTCGCATATATATTTATCCACAGAAATTTCAGAGTCAATGTATCTGCGCGATGAGCTTCGAAGACAGCAATTTCAAATCTATCCATAAATGAGCAACTGAAGACTTTTATAATCAATTTTTTACTTCATATATATGTTACAGTTAGAGTCAAAATGTAAAATGAATGGCACAGTATTTAAATTGTATAGTTTGCAGATTTTCGCAGTATGTCAATGATCCGAATTTACAGCATTATAATGAAAAGTTGTCAAAAGTCATGATGTTACATTAAAATGACATAGCGCACATTGCATTCAGCAATTCTGTAAGTTTCTGGGGATGTTGGTTGGCATTATATTTGATCGCATCCAAAACTGAGCAACAGTAGACTTATTCGAATGAATTTTTTTTATAATAATTCCATATTTGTAGTTTGCAAAGTGGAAATACTCAACATACATGTCATTCCATAAGTTTTGTTATCAAAATTTGTGTTTGCATACAGCATTCCCAAGATACGACTTTTCATATCATCAGCAAAATAAGCATCCAAAGACTTTTTGGAAGAAGTTTCAAAATTTATTACTCGACAGACCAGGTGGAAAAAGTATAACAACACTTATATCAACACCAGAAACTGTTTTAAGAATCTGATATATAAAATGTGCGATTGATGATCATAGTCGGAAACCACTTGAATCATGTTACCACAATCAGCATGAAGAAATAGTAGAAAATTATAGGACACATATTAGGCAACCATTTAATACTATGTATCGATCCGCTGCAAACCGATGGAGTCAAAACAAGGATCGGAAAGAGCAGAGCCAAACTCAATAGGAAGCAAAATGTGGGAATATTCAAAAATACCGATGACACAAGAAAATTAGAAAACATTTATTCGATTGGAGTTTCTTACATTATATATATACTAACAGTTCCGTGTGTTCTTGTTTTATTAATTATCAACCATAATATTTCAGATCGCAAAAAGAAAATTTGACGTTATAGGTTGACGAACATTTTTTCTTACAACTTCCAGACCTATTTTGATAAACTGATTTGCCTTATTTATATTATTCACTAACTATGCGAACGTTTGCTACATTTGTCCCACACTTCGTAACGTCAAACCCCGGCCGGTTCGTTACCACACAGCTATCAAAGGGAACTCGTATATATGACCTACATTATTACACATGATATGTAATCACGCAACTGATGATATATTTACACTGGACAATATTCCGCGAACTCTGGTTTAATTGAAAGATTATCTCAGTTGACACTTATTTCCAATCGAACGAAATAATGAAATCTTGAAAAGTTTCGTTGACATATATATGAATCGCGCATTTTTTTATATGTTTTATTTGCACACACAGATCACAGTCTACATTTACGCGGCCGCTTTTATACCGGTTTAGTATACCACAAGTTTTAACAAAATATACATTAACCAATTTTCACTAACCATTTTCATTTATTAATTAGAGTCCGCACACAACAGCACTTTGGGGATCATAACCTCACCTGTCAAAATGACGTTCAGTATGAAAACAAGTCTCGGGTGGTTTCGGATGTGCGTATCGATGTATTGATATCGATAATATTGAAATTTCAGATTTTTAAAAAATTTTTTGTATAGTGCTCAAGCCACTTTTCGATATTTTCCTGGTTTTTTTCTCAAATATCGCAAAGCAAAAATTTTTTTTTT